>NW_026733125.1:0-2500 GCF_028476545.2 Physella acuta
GGGGGGTGACACCATTAAGTGCCGCACCGGGTGACACCCGACCTCGCTACGCCACTGATATATATATATATATATATATATATATATATATATATATTTATTTATTTATTTATTTATTTATTTATTTATTTATTTATTTATTTATTTATTTATTTATGTGTGTGTGTATTGGTAATTAAATATGATGGTAATTACTTATGCTGGTAAAAAATGGTACATGTTGATGGTATAATGATGGTTCTCATATGTTGATGGTATGAGGATGGTACTCATAAGTTCATGGTATGAGGATTGTTCTCATATGTTGATGGTATGAGGATGGTACTCATAAGTTCATGGTATGAGGATTGTTCTCATATGTTGGTGGTATGAGGATGGTACATATATGTTGATGGTATAAGGATGGTACATATATGTTGATGGTACAAGGATGGTAATCACATGTTGATGGTATAAGGATGGTACATATATGTTGATGGTATAAGGATGGTACCTATGTTCCCTCTAAGCTGCGCGGTTGCGCGGGCTGCGCAGTAATTTTCAACTGCCGCGCAGTCATTTTGTAAAATACATATACCATTGTATAAGACTTTTAGAACACTGCGCACCCAAAATACACGTTGCACACGAACTTTTTACCCTTAGAGGAAACATTGGATGGTACATGTCGATGGTATAAGGGTGGTACATGTCGATGGTATTAGGATGGTACTCTTAAGTTGATGATATGAGAATGGTACTTATAATCTGATGTTAAATTAACCAGCACCCCTGTTGATAGCCTGTAAATATCAACAAACACCCCCCCTCCCACCTTGAACCACATGTGGTCTCCCATTGATCACAGACTTATCGCGACACGGTGAAAGTGTGTTGACGTCGCTGTGCTTCGCTCTCCACACCCCGTCCAACCTACCAGCCCACCGCAACACAATACGTACGCTGGCCGTATCCATTTCAGTTTTAACAAGCCTTCAAAAACATCTCTCTATTGATTGATATTAAAGTCCAAGCGTTGTTTCAACCGGCACAGATTTATTTTTAATTCGAGGTAAACAACACATGTGTATGATGTTGTCGTAAAATATCAAATAAATCGAACGTTGCGGTTCTTTCGTTTATTGTTTTGTTTCAGCTTGGTCGCTGACTGTATCTAGGTCAAGGAAGGTCAGATGTGCTGCGTCATTTCTCCACCACCTGTAAATTTTTAAATAAATAAAAATATTGAGAAAACGTTAATTATGCTAAAGATTTATTTTTTTAATCAAACCAACGAAATTTCAGAAGCTTGTTTAAGATGTAGACCAACTATTTTTTTTATGTCAGATAAAGTCATAAGGCAGAGACGGACCGAATAAAGTGACACAGTGTTTCTTTCATACTTTATTCTCCGGGGGGAGGGGGGGGGGGGACACTTGAACCTTTCGGGTAGGGTGGACTGCATTTGTAAAATTAAAGCCGTTTGGGAACCATCAATTACACTATTTTTATATTTTTGTATTAAGTATAAGCCGTTGAAAAGCCGTTTAGAATAATTTTATTCAATTATTTTTAAAAACTGTCCTCAACCTCTCATTAAAGTCAACCGGAATGGCCAGGGAGATTAAAACAATAAAAGTCAGAACAACCATGACAAAAATACACAATAGTGATCTATGGTGTATAGCGTAGTATTGTATTTATATTAAATAATATAACATACCCAATCACCATGACACACTGACTCTACTAATCCAAATTAAAAATATAAGTGTTTGCTAAATTACTATTATATTACTAGTAATTAAGTCCTAGTTTATTTAAATCTATTAAGTCACGGAATATTTTTTTTAAATCTCCCATCTCGGTACTAACCACACAATTTAAACCAAAACCCTAAACACCCCCACCACTCTTCTGTAAACAAATCCCGTGGGTCACGATGAAAAAATCTGGGTGGACTTCCGACCCCCATGAAAAATCTCGTAAAGACCCTAGAAATGGTACTGTAATAGACCTATTAGTGGTTCGTTTTAAACATTTTAATTTGTTGGCGCTTCTCCATTTTACCATTTGTAAATCTTCACACAAAGGTGCAACATTCAGGTTTTGATTAAGGAAAATTTCAATATTGTGGTGGGGGGGGGGGCCTTTTTAAAATTTCCCGGGCCTCTTTGAACACAGCTATTCCACCCTTGGATACCACCCTTGTCTATAAACTATAAATAAACACATCCTGTTCTGTTCTATTTTTAATTTGCACGCGGCTCAATCAACGCCATCAGCATTATTTAATGCAAGCCTTGCTCTATCGTTTTGGTACAAATCTACACAATACAAACACGGATCCGGATGGCTACAAATAATGAATTAAGTCTGTTGTCAACCCCCTCCCACCTACCCACCCCTACCCCGAACCCACCACCCCTAGCAACAACACAACGCGGAATGCTTTGTAGTCGGCCTTGCTTATTTCAAAGAGCGACTCGATCCTTCCCAAGAGACTCCGCCCGCGATGCAG
>NW_026733125.1:7500-18512 GCF_028476545.2 Physella acuta
AATTTCAAGTGCCCCCCCCCCTCGGAGAAAAAAGTCTGGAAGAAACACTGGTCACACGTCGTGACAAATAGCTCCCAAAACTACGTCACATCTTAGCATATCCAGGCATATCTTCTCTTCGCTCCACCCCGCCCTCCCGAAAAAAAAGTCTATCCACCCCCCCCCCCTTTCCCGAACAAAATGGCATGTATATAGAAAATATTTACTATTTACTTTACCAGTGTCCGCCCACGGAAAATCTAGTCCGCACCCTCCCCCTCCCGATATTATTAAGTGCCTTTCCCCCCCCCCCCCCAACCCCCCACGTGGAGAAAAATGTCTGCAAACTTTCGATTTGCACACCCCCCCCCCCTCAAACTTTCGATTTGCACCCCCCCTCAAGCTTTCCTTTTTATTTTTCCAACCCATTTTGGCGCCCGGGGACATATGTCCCCTCCCCCTCGCTACGCTACTGAAACCCCCTCCCCCTCCCTCAAAATTGCAATAATTTTTTAAAAATTCAGATGTCTTTCTAGAATAATAACTTAGCTCGGTCAATTTCTAGAACGCGAAATAAAGGCTGAAATTCAGTTTCTGAAGTTAACTTTTTAATGCAAAAGTGTGACGTCCTACTTTCTGAACCCCACCCCCACTCCCTTCCTTCTCGTTACCTGTTGTCACAAATTTCCGAGCCCCCTTCCCCCCTAGGAATGTGACGTCATTTCGAGTTGACCCTTTATCAAGTTTTATGAATAGGACATTACACGGATTTGAGATTTGGCATTATGAATATGACACACTCGTAAGCCAAATTCGACTTATTTCAAAATCACATTTTCATTTACATTAATTACACTTAAAAATGTATAAATATCTTGTTTTTTATGTAACAAACTAAAATATAATTATTTTTTAATCATATCTCTAATAAGATTCGCAATTTTATTTAATGCCGTTAAAAGACGATACTGATTTGTGTTTCATTTCCGGGTTGATTAAACAACAAGCATAATGACGTCAGTTAGCTGACAACATATTATTACTGTTCTAATTTTGTTGTTTTATTTCCTTGTAAGTAAAAGATACATAAATTAGCCGAACAATAGTATTTCTTAGATACCCAAAGAAGTTGTTTCCTTGTTTAACCAATTCACAAACATTGAAAACCAACACATTTTTTTCAAGGAGCGAGACAGTGACAGTCCCAGTACTCACAGGAGGAGATCGCTGTCTGTCTTGTAAAGTAAAAAGTCTTGTTATGTTATCTTATGCTTTTGTATTGTAGAAACTTAGAAAGAATTATTCTGTACTCAATGTAGTCAGTAGTGCGTCTCAGACTAAGAATCGCAGTCTAGCTACTACAAAAATCTACAACTAGCAACCAGATCTAGATATCTAGATCTTTTGGCATATGTATTTTTTAATTTGGGCTTGCAATAAGGTGTTTTATTTACTTGCAATGATGAATATACCTTTTTGTGTAGTGGGTGAAAAATTAAATACATTTAAATTTTAATAGACAACCTAATATTTATAATTTACATTAATAATTTATAGAAGACAAAAACTGGAGTATGGAATTTTATTGAAAGCTTAGAGTTAGTCAAGTAAACTAATTTTAATGACAATTTACTTTTTATCTTTTGCAGGATTGGCTCCCACCCAATTGTATTCCAAAGTTTGGAGCTAAGTCAACACTGTTGTGGTGTCATACAGTACTAAAATTGCTCACTCTGAGTCCGTTGGAACAGTGGGCCTTGTCCTCATCATGTCTGGCGCTTCAGCCAATCAGGCCATTGCTTCCTGTACCCCTGCCGCTCAGTCAGACTCTAAGTATGTCAAGCTTAATGTTGGAGGCACCCTACACTTGACCACCATTGACACCCTCTGTAAACAAGACACAATGTTGAGGGCAATGTTCAGTGGACGAATGGATGTTCTTCATGATGTTGAAGGTGGGTCCCTGTTTCTTTCTCACTGGCAGGTTTATTACATGATATTCATCTATGGCAAAACTCATCACAACTAACTAAACAGTATAACTTCTTGTAAAAGTTGCACAGCAACTACATTAGTAATTTTTATTTTCCACTAGGTTCTTACATCAATATTTTTTTTAATAGCATTTAGCCAACAAATTAAATTGTTTGTATTATGACTTTAATGTAACATTTGTTAAAATTGGAGATGCTAAACAAGATTCGGGACCAAAATTATTTTTTTTTAAATGTCTGATAAATCTTGATATAAAAACGAATTTTCAGGTTGGGTACTCATAGACAGGTGTGGTAAACATTTTGGCTCCATATTATCTTTTCTGCGAGATGGTTCTATCACACTACCAGATTCAAGAAGAGAACTGGATGAATTACTCCAAGAAGCTAAATACTACTGTGTGCAGGAACTTGGTAAATGTTGATATCTTGCACAGTTACAATTCAGTCTGCAAAACCTATTAAAGTTAGATATGTTAGATATTTCTCTTTAAATATTTGTTAAAAACTAAGTGTATGTATGCTCCGTATTTACATGTTTTTTTGTTGTTGTTTTTTTTTGAAAAAATTTGATCATGTCTCTTTCTTTTAAAATGGAATTTCCTATATAAAATGCTCTCATGATCTTAAAATTGATTTTGTTAGTGCGGCAAGTGGATGCAGCCATGAATATACACGACCCAGAACCCATCTGTCAGGTCCCCCTTATCACATCACAGAGAGAAGAGCAGATGCTGGTTTCTAAAACATCAAAGGTAAATTTAAACATGTGTATTTTTTTTTATTTATTATTCAGAAAAATTGCTTCAGATCGGGAGGGGGGGGGGAAGAAACCATCAACAAGTTGTTTATTGTTTAACTCTAAACTTTTATCAGAGCTGCGCCTGTTTTTTTTTCTTCTCGAGTCTTAATATTTTTCATTTTGGGCAATTTACTGGGAAAAAATTTGATGCGCATTTTCTGATGTTTTTCTATTTAAAAAATTCAGACTACAGCTCCATTTGTTTTCTTAATTTTGCCAAAAATAAAAGATCAAATCTAAAGCCCATTTTAATAATTGAATTGTGACAGGAAAATTTAATTCTATTTTGGTAACAATCTTTTTTATATATCCATATATGTTTTAACACTCTTTTATTATTCAGTTGCTAATATTTAAGAAAACCAACATTTCCTTTGCAGCCTGTTGTCAAGCTTATCTGCAATCGCCACAATAACAAGTATTCTTACACAAGGTAAAAAGAACTCTTGGTGTTTTCACCTAACAAACAGGATAGGTGCAAATTGAAAGTGATGAATTGATCAGTTTTTTACATACAAATAACATATATATTTTAAAAAATATTATTTTTCACACAAATATTAAGTATGTCACTGATATGTATTAAAACAGTCCTAGTCCTAATCACTCTGTGAATTTATCAGACAACATACAGTTGACAAAACTGCATAACTTGATCAGAAAAATATTTTTTTTTCAGCATGTCAGATGACAATCTTTTGAAAAATATGGAGCTTTTTGACAAACTATGTTTGCGATTCAACGGGCGAGTTCTATTCATAAAGGATGTGATCGGAAGCAATGAAATTTGTTGCTGGTCGTTTTATGGTCACGGCCAAAAAATAGGGGAAGTCTGTTGTACGTCAATTGTCTATGGTACAGACAAGAAACATACCAAGGTTTGTATTGCTGTTCCAGTGTTTCAGTCAACACAGTAACTTGCTTATTGAAGCCAGATAACTCTAGGTAGTTATTGGGTTGTGATTTGTGAAAGGAGTTAGGAAAACATTTAAACAATTTTCACATTGAAAGTTGGAAAAGTTTAATTATATTTTGTATGATCAGTAAAATTCCAAATTTTTCTATTGAAAATTAAGAATAAAATATAGATTAATTACTGTGAAGAATGGCTTTGGGTAACTGACAAAAACAATTGTGGGTGGGCATCCTAAGTCAAAGAATTTACCAGTCAATCATTTGTTATTTACACAATATGACATAAGATGCAACTTTTTCCTGTGACGTGACCTCAATTTACCATCCTTCCTGTGTTCCAACAAATCTGATTATAGTGTGCTTATTGGATCTGATTGGGATGTAGATAATATTGTCGTCATTTAATATCCTTTATATAGTCACTGGTAAACTCCACTTGCCCCATAGACTGCTGCACTTTTGAAAGGGAACTTAACTTACCTAATCATTATTCTGTTGCTCTGCCAAAACTTGACAACTAGAACAGCCATGGAAAATATCCCATCTAGATATTCAATTTTTGCTTAACCTTTCTTAATAATGTGGTATTCTAACTCCATCCCATAGTTGACTGTTTTTTTTTTAAATTCACCAACCTAATGTATTTTTCTCTACCCTGTCTAGGTTGAGTTCCCAGAAGCTAGGATATTTGAAGAGACATTAAATGTATTACTGTATGAACACAGAGGAAAGGGGCCTGATGCTGAATTGATGCAGGCCACCAGAGGCAATAGGGGCAATGGTTACCACAGTGATGATGAGGATGACAAATTGGACAGAGCTCTGCGCAGAAAGTGATGTGTACATGAACGTTTCATGACGGCACTAAAAATCTGAGGGCATTTTAGTAGTTATCATGGTTTGACCACAGTGATTTGACTCAAAGCTTGAGATGTCGCCCGTTTGACATTATGTTCTATTTATTTATTTTGTAATCTATGGCCTGTGTAAGACATTGGTGGCAAGCATGTAGCTCAAGCTGGATTGTTCGAGTTTGTATTGCTGGTGATAACACACTAACCCATTCATTGTCACGTCTATTGCTAAATGCATAGTAGAAATACCCAAAATGCAAGTGCCTATTTCCTGACTCTTTTTAAGTAGACTCAGAATAAGGCACTTGGCTGTAAATTTTCAACAAAATTTTAACAGAATAACATTTGTAAACCACATTCATACAATAACAAATTGAATACTAATGCACTGTAGATCATACTCAGTTTTATTTTTGCTGCAAGAGTTACTTTGTTATTTTAAGTCTATTTTAAAATGTGTTGATGGCAAGTAATTAATTCATTATTTGAATGGTTGGTGGGTTTTTTTTTTTTTAAATGCAGTACAATGCCATTTTATAATTGATGCTCAATAGACTTAGACTACTATTACTATATATTGAGAATTCTTATTAAAAAAACAACTAATGTAACAAAATGTACAGGTGTTTGTTAAAATGTACATATACACATCACTGCAGTTAAAGCAAAGAATAAATTGTGGATTTAATTGACAATGTATGATCACATTGAAAATCTCTGATTTAAGAGTAAATGTTATTTAGACCATAATTGTATTTTGTTTATATATTAATTATTTAATGGATGATTGTTTGCTAATATCTGGATGTGGATATTATGATTGTGTTGTCAATATTTATTTATTAAGAATGCCAAAAATACGTGAAAAAAAATCTCTGAGTTAAACCCTAAAATGTTGATGCAGGCAATACAGAACACAAAAATAAAACCTCGTAAAAAATAGAACATGTTTGTAATCCAAAATGTTTTGTAATTTACTAAAGCGATACATTAGTTAGAAAAAAATAGTAGCATCTAATAAGCTGCATAAAAATGTAATTAAAACTTAGAAGCTCTGTTTGCCTCTTATTTTGGTCTTGTGCATTTTTTATTTGCTTTTTAATTTTATCAAACTATAAGTATGTATTGATGATATTAATGTCACTGGTATTCAATAAAATAAAAACTTACTTCAAAATTTTCTAGGTTTATTTAAAATGTAGTTAACAATCAAAGTGTATACTCTAGTACTTCTGTAACAAGAAGATAAAATTACAATAAGTTTTGTTGAGTTCTAAACAGGTAGGACTATAAATGCTTTATTTATTATTTTTTTGTGAACAACAAAACTGCAACAGAATGCAAGAGACTTTTTTCACCAACACTTTTTTATTTCTGAAAACATGTACTGAACTGTACCACATATAACCACCAAACACACGTTGTACACACTATTTCTAATGGTGTTGAATTTCAACATGAATGTTACTAATATTGATGCATGATGATCAATTGAATCAGCCTAATGTTTATAACAAGAGACAAATAGCATTAATAATTATCTGGAATGAAGTTTATATGACAAAAAATATATTGCATCAGCAAAGATAAGTTCCACATGTGAATAAAATAAGTACATTTGGAAAAGGTGTCATATCCAACACTATTTACAATTATTTCATACCTGAAATCTGACTTTTTTTTAAGAAAAACATTAAAATAGTTTCAATAAATGAAATGGACATTTAAAACATTTTAAGTTACAGTAGATGAATAATATTAACTAGTCACTACTGTGTAATTCTTTGTAAAGACATCGATACAACATATTTTGGAGTGATGTTGTAATATTCAGATATATTTCCATTTAGTTCTGGGTTAATCAACAAATTTCAGTTGAAACAGGAGGAAGAAAATCTACAAAGAAGTTAACATTTTCTTCATCTGTCAAGAAGGCTTCTGCTTTTCTTTTGATGTTCCAAGAACATCCTCCTCTATAGCATCTATGTTGAGATTTTTTTCCTTAATGGCTCTCTAGAAAAAATATTTTTTTAAAACGTTAGTATTCAGTAACTAATAAGGTATCAAATAATTAAGATATGTGTTTGTTATGTTTAGTTTTTATTATCAAAGTAATGGAATCTGCCTGTGAAGTTGAACTTGACTAAAGTAAAGCACCCTTTCAAGTTTCAGACCAGATAGTGCATGAGACAGCATTATGTCAGTCATCTTTACTTCCCAAGACTCAAGTCAGGTACCCATCAGAGCAGAGGCATCCATTAGACACAAGGTTTAAAAAAGAACCGACACTTTCAGTTTAATCTTCTTCTTTGTTCTTAATTTTAGTGTTGGAAGGAATCCCATCCAGCACAATTAAGTATATGTGTCACCAATTTATGGGCCATTGACTTCAGATTTCAGCCTGTTTTCTTTTTGGATTTGCTTCCGTAGCCTTTGTCCAACCAAGAACAAACTTCAAGGCAGCAGTTGTTTGATTTTGGAGTTGTCTCTCCTAGAAGAGTGGCTGTCCCCAGCTAATGAGCCTCACCTGCCCAACAGTTCGAACTCGAGACTTTTTGGTTTAGCAACCATGAGTTTTACCTAAGCAACCACACCAACCCATTCGGTTTAATAACTGTGCACTATTCTTTACAACCATACCAATTCCTAATTAAATTCAAGACAGGAGCAATCAACGTAGAATGGGCATTTTATACACCCAGAGCTCTAAACCGAACTACAATCTAGTCATTTTTCTGGTGTTACAGCTATGCAAGATACATTTTCAATACTAGCATCATTTGAAGTATCATATTTGTGCTAGGTGTATACCTCAATCATTTTTGTTTACCCAGTAAGTACCCATTGATAAAATGGCTAATATCACAATATTTCTACCCAACCGAGACATGCCTACATTGACCTAACACACTTGTAAATAATGTTAGAAACCAAAATAAAACCGTTTCTTCACGTATTAATTTTCTTAAAAACTTCAATGAAAACCAATGGAGGCCGACTCAATGCTAAACATGCTCAGTAAATATTTTAGAAAAAAAATGCTGTTTTTTTTTAAATTACAGTGTTGAGAGTTGTGGTAGGCCGAGGTGTGACATCTTTTTAGGTGTTGTGTCCTGATTTTTAGTGAAGATTTGTAATGGTTGGGAGGAAGAGGAGGTAAAAATCGTTATTTTATAGAAGACCCTTGTGTAGGTATACATCCAGTGGTTTATTTACACGCTGCTATGTTGGGTTTTTTTTTTATTTTAAATCACGAGAACTGCCGACTGAATTTTACATTCTACATGCATGATACAAGTTTTATGTTAGTTTTAAATCGTAAGCACTTTAATGTTATATTCAGCATGTGAACATCCACATGGACCCGGAAACCCCCCTCACCCAGTCCATATATGTCGACAAAAGTTTTTTTTTCCAGACCCCCCCCCCCCTTTAAAAGCCGCAATGTTTTGACCTTTGTTACATAGATTCTAGTTTGTATTGGTTAAACAGGTGAAGTAGTAGAGTTGATTTTAACTTTAAAATTTAATTGAATGTTTCTGAATTGTGTATAAAATATATTTTTAAAAATTTGTTGTGTGCAGTGTTATAAAAACTTTATTATGAGGTTGTAGAGGGCTTCACTTTACTAAACTGCACAAATGTTTTTAAAAAGTTAAACCAATTTGGTTGTTTTCATTTTATTATAGAAAATGAAAATGTAAACAAAAATACAAAATAGTTTGAAAATAGCAATGTGGGACATGTGGTTTTAAAAAAAAAATCTTAAAATTTTAGGGTTAGGCCTATTGATAATGATTTTTAGGTAATCTAACGTTTTAGGTACGTAATAATTATCATTTAAAATTTTTTTAAAAACCCACGTTTTCTAATTAGAGGGAAATAAAATGATCAATAAAATTTCTCCATGGATCAATTTAGTAATAATAATAATTGAATATTGTATTGTAATCGGAAACAAAGCTTCCCTGAAAATTTCAGCGCGCCAGCTAACTGGGAAGTGCCTGAAATTTTGATCGCAAGATTTAATGGAAAGACAAACAAACAAACAAACAAACAAACAGACGCGAAAGCAAGTTAAAGAAAACGTGGGAAAATCGCCAGCGACTAGTAACGCACGAAAAAGTTGCCTCATTGTCAAGGCTTTAATAGAAGTATATTGTGATACATTTGTGTCAAATATTATAGATAAATGAATAATAAACCTAAATCAATGGCCAAATATATCAATATAGGCAAGAAATTAACTTTAAATAGCAGTGTTTGCGAGCAGGATTTGCTATATATGATATAAAAAGCGGCCATCTGTAAGTTAGAGTAGCTTCCTCTGAATCTTGCGCTATAAGTTAACAATAAAAAAATAAACAAGATGGCTGCTATAGTAAATGAGTATGGTTGCATCTGTTTGAAACATCGCTAGTCTTCATTTATTACTGAAAAGTTTTAACTCAGCTGTATAAAGATTAAAAACATATACATAAATGAAACAAGGAAACATTTTTTGTATTTTTTAAAACATAAATCCTCCTCAAAATGTGAAATAATTATTAAAGTTTAAGAAGTCACCTGTTTTTCACATTACTAGTCGCGGGCGATTTTACGTACCTAAAACGATAGATTACCGGACTCCGACATAAATTACGACAATTACGTTACTAAAACTAAAAAACAAAAACATAAAGAATGATTAGAATGAGTTTACCACCTTAACACATTCTTGATAAACTTGAAATAATGGTATACATGGATCATCTCTAACTCCTTTTAAAAACTTTTCCGCAAACCATTTGTTAAAACAATCATCATACTTCTTTTTTAACTCTTGACACTCTTTCCCAACACTATCCATTTGTGTTGACAGTTGATGTTATGATGCAAATGAGACGGCATGAACCAAGGTTATTTTTCAAAATGAAAGTGGATACTTGTTAAATGAATGTGCTGTTAGATTGATTTTAGCTAATTTATTTAAACTTTTTTATTAAAGAGCGTAGCAATGCTTTGTTTTGTTTACTTATCAAATTGACCAGAAACCAAAAAAGAATTAGGCCAAATTTTATTTCACTTAATTAATGTTTTGTTAGACATTCTAATTACCTCATCTAAAAATCAAAACCAACATAGATTCTAAAATCTACTGAAGTTTGTAGTCTAAAATACTACATTTAAACATCTAAAATCTAAACATAAGATTTTTTTTTATTTGTGTAATGTTGGATAGACTAAATAAAATGATAGTTAAAAAAAATAATTTTATGTGCATACAGAATGTTCTAAAATTAATAAAATATAGTCAACTAAATCTGAATGTGAGCGGTGAGCTAACACCACGAAAGATGGGAAAATCGGAAAGTAGTCCCTCAACCGCCACGATCACTCACATACGCACTTGGCACTCAACACAAAGAAGTGACGTAAATATTTCCTCTTATTTTAAAAAAAAAATTGCGTCTAGTTAAGCTCACCTGAAATGCTGTCTTGAACAAAAAAAAAAGAAAATAATCGTGTAACTTGTATTTCGATTACGCTAATCGTTTAACCAATCCGTGTCATCTTATTAGAGTTGAGTTAAAGTGCAAGAGAAAAGTGAGAACTATCATACAACAATATTATACTTACTCGTAAATGTGATTTTTAATTAAATGTTTCCTTTAATTAAGTTAAATGTAATTTTATATTGTTGAAAAAATGAAATGCTATGGCTATAGGGATAACAATCACTTGAATTTTGTATTATTTTGTAAAATAAAGATCTAGAGTAATACATTATTCTGTACCATAATATTCAGGCACATTTTTTTCCCCTTTAAATTCATAGAAAAAAAGTTATAAAATAAAAGCTGCAATTTTAAGCGGGGGGGGGGGGGAGGGGGGGGGGGGTAGGCTGAGGTGTGACGTCATTTTAGGGGATGGGGTCTGGCTTTTTGTGACAATGTGTTAAAAAATCGTCAAAAAAGCGTGACGTCATTTATGGATGACACCTAAATGATAGATCGGGCATATATTACTAAAAGTGGTATACAGTACAATGTTATATAACAATGTTTTTTTGTTGTTCTTTATCCTAATTGCTTGACATGTAGAATGTGTGGTTATATACGATGAGACCAGTGTTTCTTCCAGACTTTTTTTCTCCGGGGGGGGGGGGGGGGGCTTTTGAAATTTTCGAGGGGGGGGGGATGGTCAACATTTTTCGGGGGGGGGGACACTAGTAAAAGTGTATGTTTACTATATAAAGTCAATCTCGTTCGGGGGGCGGTAGACTTTCTTCGAAGAGATGCCTGGAAGAAACTCTGGATAAGACCATTATTAATTTCACATTCTCGTTAATCATAAAATACGGATCTAATGATGATATAAGGTATTGTCTGTGAATAATTAAAATTAAGAGCTTGAGTGGTATCGAATTGTATCATTGTTGGGGGGGGGGGGGGGTCCAGAAACTTTATAGAGCCTACTATGAGGGGT
>NW_026733126.1:0-28310 GCF_028476545.2 Physella acuta
ATAATATATATATATATATATAACACATATATATATATATAACATATATATATTATATATATATAACATATATATATATATATATATTATATATATACATATAACATATATATATATATATATATATATATATAACATATATATATATATATATATATATATAACATATATATATATATATATAACATATATATATATATATATATATAATATATATATATATATAACATATATATATATATATATATATATATATAACATATATAAATATATATATATATATAACATATATATATATATATATATAACATATATATATATATATATAACATATATATATATATATATAACATATATATATATATATATAACATATATATATATATATAACATATATATATATATAACATATATATATATATAACATATATATATATATATATAAATATATATATATATATAACATATATATATATATAACATATATATATATATATAACATATATATATATATATATAACATATATATATATATATATATACATATATATATATATATATAACATATATATATATATATATATAACATATATATATATATATAACATATATATATATATATATAACATATATATATAACATATAAATATATATATAACATATATATATATATATAACATATATATATATAACATATATATATATAACATATATATATATAACATATATATATATATAACATATATATATATATATAACATATATATATATATAACATATATATATATAACATATATATATATATATAACATATATATATAACATATATATATATATATATAACATATATATATATAACATATATATATATAACATATATATATATAACATATATATATATATAACATATATAACATATATATATATATAACATATATATATATATATAACATATATATATATAACATATATATATATATATATATATATATATATATATATATATATATATATATATATATATATATATATATATATATATATATATATATATATAACATATATATAATATATATATATATATATATATATATATATATAACATATATATATGACCAATGGGTAAATAATTTAAAAAATTAAACATATAGGCCTATATCGTATCGAGTTTTTTTAATCATCGTCATAAACCAAGTTACATTAATAATTTCTTTAAAAGTTACATAATTAGAATTAATCAAATTTGACAATTAACGTATATTAGATTGGTCATACTGTGCTAAAAGTCTAGAATGCTAAATATAAGAAAAATATTATTTGCAAGCAAACTGAAGAGTTTAAACATATTGTATTGCGATATAGATTCCTGATAACTCTAGTATAAGATGAGAAGAAAAAATCAAAATGTAGTAGGTAGAATTTTACTATAATAGCAACATTAAATAGTAGCATCTAAGTGTCGAGTTAGATTTGGTCTAGGGGAGTTATCAAGATCATGTGAAGCGGACTATTTCTTGTTTCATGACTGTACATTTCTATTTTAGGCCACTGTGTCAATGAGTTATGTACTGTTATGCTATGGGCCACTGTGTCAATGACATGTTTACTGTTATGCCATGGGTCACTGTGTCAATGCCATGTTTACTGTTATGCTTTGGGTCACTGTGTCAATGACATGTTTACAGTTATGCTTTGGTCACTGTGTCAATGACATGTTTACAGTTATGCTATGGGTCTCTGTGACAATGACGTGTACAGTTATACTTTGGGCCACTGTGTCTATGACATATTTACAGTAATGCTTTGGGACACTGTGTCAATGACATGTTTACAGTTATGCTATGGGCCACTGTGTCAATGACATGTTTACAGTTAAGTTTTGGGCCACTGTGTCAATTATGTGTGCAATTTTTCCTTTTACAGTTCAGTAAATATGGGTTGCAGGTTTTTATTCCAACACTCCGTCTGTTGGGGATCTGTATTCGGCCACCGTGTCACTTTCATATGTACCGTTAAGTTTTTGGCCAACATGTTAATCAGACGTAAACAGTTCTTTCGTTGGCCACTGTGTTAATTAAGTGTAGGCCTACACAGTTTTGTTTTTGGCCACTGTTTTAATTATGTGTGCACAAATCTTTGTCAGCTAATGACTGGGCGCTAGAATATTGGGTTCATATTCGTTTTTTTGGGATTTCCATTTATGGGTAGGTTGCTGTTTGTTTTTTTTTGCAGGTTGGCTTTCTTCTGCTTGTACTAATTGCTAGTTGGTATTGTCAATGAGGCTAGAAACTGAAGTGCTGTCGGGTTGCGGATGTTTGCTGATTCATTACTAGTTGGGCGAGTGACTTGTGGATAACTGCTGATTCTCGGTCGTGCGGGATGCTTGTCGGCTAGCGGATCAACTGGATAGCTGTTGACTAATTAGTTTGCTGCTAATTAGATGGCGGCAGGTTTGTTGACATGTATATGGCCGCAGGTTTGTTGACATGTATATGGCCGCAGGTTTGTTGACGTGTATAAGGCTGGCGTCTTGATTGTGGACGTGTGGGCTAGCTAGTAAAGCGTTGATGATTTATAAGCTGGCGTCATTTTTGTTGAGAGCTAGCAGGCTATATGTTGAAAATTAGAAGCCTGGCAGCTGGTTGGCTGTTGGTTAGTGAATCGGCTGATAACGGACGCTAGACATATTGAGGCTGGCTGGCAATACGTTGATGGATGGTTGGATGGTGTCTACTCTGTTATTTGCTTTTGGGCTGATAATGTTTTGACATATAATAGGTTGACGTCCATTTTCTTGTTGGTAATACATTGACTGATGATAGGCTGGCTTCTTCTTGGTTGTGGGCTTGTGAGCTGACTGAAAAATTAAGGTTGATTTTTATTTTACTGCTTCTCTTTATATATCGTAATATTGTAAAACAATAATTCCTAATCGGATTGATTACTATGCAACACAAACAAATATATTGCTTCTGCTGTATATTGCTAACCATAAACAGTATTGAATATTTATTAGCACTGAGAGCTAAACTGTGAAAACTGAGCGTTGAGAGTTAGGAACTCACCATTTATTTCTGAGTGCTAAATCTTTCTGTCAGTTGTGTTGCATGATTCTTGTTGGGTGTAGAATTCTTATTGACTTGCTTAATTCTTGAAGGGTTGCATGATTCATGATGTGTTGCAGAATTCATGATGGGTTGCAGGATTCTTGTGGGTTGCAAAAAATCTTGTTGGGTTGCAGAATTCTTGTTTTTGCCAGGATTCATGTTGGGTTGTAGAAATCATGTTGGGTTGCAGAAATCATGTTGGGTTGCAGAAATTGTGTTGGGTTGCATAAAGCATGTTGGGTTGCATAAATCTTGTTGGGTTGCAGAAATCTTGTTGCGTTGCAAAATCTTGTTAGGTTGCAGAAATCATGTTGGGTTGCATAAATCTTGTTGGGTTGTAGAAATCTTGTTGGGTTGCAGAAATCTTGTTGGGTTGCAGAAATTTTGTTGGGTTGCAGAAATCTTTTCTTTTTTTACAGGATTCGCGGGTTGTAAAAATCACGTTGGGTTGTAGAAATCATGTTGGTTTGCAAAAATCTTATCATTTTTGGAGGATTTGCATTGCGTTGCAGAAATCATGTTAGGTTGTAGAAATCATGTTAGGTTGTAGAAATTATGTTGGGTTGTAGAAATTATGTTGGGTTGTAGAAATCATGTTGAGTTTCAGAATCTTTTCTTTTTTTGCAGGTGTCACGTTGTGTTGCATAAATCATTTTGGGTTGTAGAAATCTTGTTGGGTTATAGAAAGGATGTTGGGTTGCTGAAATCATGTTGTGTTGCAGAAATCATGTTGGGTTGCAAAATCATGTTGGATTGTAGAAATCTTGTTGGGTTGCAGAAATCATGTTGGTTTGGAGAAATCTTTTCTTTTTGCAGGCCACTGTGTCAATGACATGTTTACAGTTATGCTTTGGGCCACTGTGTCAATGACATGTTTACAGTTATGCTTTGGGCCACTGTGTCAATTTTGTGTGCAATTTTTCTTGTTACAGTTCAGTAAATATGTGTTGCAGGATTCATGATGGGTTGCAGGATTCTTTTGGGTTGCAAAAAATCTTGTTGGGTTGCAGAATTCTTGTTTTTGGCAGGATTCTTGTTGGGTTGTAGAAATCATGTTGGGTTGCAGAAATTATGTTGGATTGCAGATATCTTGTTGGGTATTAGAAATCATGTTGGGTTGCAGAAATCTTGTTGGGTTGCAGAAATCTTTTCTTTTTTGCAGGATTTGCATTGGGTTGCAGAAATCTTGATGGGTTGTAGAAATCATGTTGGGTTGCAGAAATTGTTTCTTTTTTTTTGCAGGAATCGCGTTTGGTTGCAGAAATCATGTTGGGTTGCTGTAATCGTGTTGGGTTGCAGAAATCTTGTTGGGTTGCAGAAATGAAATCGTATTGGGTTATAGAAATCTTTTCTTTTTTTGCAGGATTCGTGTTGGGTTTCAGAAATCATTTTGAGTTGCAGAAATCTTGAATTTTTTGGTAGATTCTTGATGATTCTTGTTGAAGAATTGTTGATGGGTTTCCAGATTCTTGTTGAGGTTCAGGATTCTTGTGGGGTTGGGGATTCTTGTTCTGTTGAATGATTTATCTTTGGTTTCAGAGATCTTGTTGGGTTGCAGGATTTTTGATGGCTTGCAGGTTTCTTGATGGGTTACAGTATTCTTGATGGGTTACAAGTTTCTTGATGGGTCACAAGTTTCTTGATGGGTTGCAGGATATATGTTAGGTTGTGTTATTGTTTTTAGGTGGCAGGTTTCTTAATGGATGGCAGGTTTCTTGATGGTTTGCAGGATTCTTTTTGAGTAGCAGGATTTTTGGTGGGTCATAGAATTCTTTATGAGTTGCAGAATTCTTGAAGGATTGCAGGATATTTTATGGGTTGCACAATTATTGTTGATTTGCATAATTCTTGTTTTTTGGTAGGATCCTTGTTGGATTGCAGAAATCTTTTTGGGTTGCAAAATTCATGATTGCTTGCAGGATTTTTGATGGGTTACAGTATTCTTAATGAGGTACAGAATTGTTAGGTTGAAGAAATCTTGCATAATTCTTTTTTTTGTAGGATCCTTGTTTGGTTTGCAGAAATCAGGTTAGGTCGCTGGATTCTTGATGGGCTGCAGGTTTTTTTGTTTGGTTGCAAAAATCTTGTTGATTTTCATAATTCTTTTTTTTTTGTAGGATCTTTGTAGATGGTTGCTTGTATGGTATTGCTCTGGATGTTAGAATATTGGGTTTGTAGTCGTTATTGGTATTTCCATTTATGGGTAGGTTGCTGTTTGTTTTTGGCTGGTTGGCTTTCTTCTGCTTGTACTATTTGCTAGTTAGTATTGTCAATGAGACTAGGTACTGAAGTGCTGTCGGGTTGTTGATGTTTTCAGATTCATTATTGGTTGGGCGAGTGATAACTGCGGATAACTGCTGATTCTCGGTCGTGCGGGATGCTTGCAGGCTGGTGGGTTAGCAACTGGAAATCTCTTGGCTAATTAGCTTGCAGCTAATTAGATAGCAGCTGGTTTTTTGACGGGTATAAGGCTGACTTCTTGGTTGTGAGAATGCTGGTGAAATGTTGATGATAAAAAGCTGGCTTCATTTGTGTCGTGAGCTAGCAAGTAATATGTTGATGGAAAGTAGGCAAGTCTCTTCTTGTTAAGGGCTTTGGGTTGATAATATTTTGACATATAATAGGTTGACGTCCATTTTCTTGTTGACTTGAAGGCTGGCAGATATTACATTGACTTAGAGTATGCTGGCTCCTTCTTGGTTGTGGGCTTGTGGGCTGTCTGAAAAATGGTGTGTATTAGTTTACTTAGCTTCTTTATTTATCATATAATTAGAATACAATACTTCCAAATCTGATTTATTACTATTTAGCAAAAATGTATTGCTTCTATTAAAACTTTGAACATTATTTTTGTTTATTAGTACTGAAATCTAAACTGTGAAAACTGAGCATTAAGCATCAAGCACTCACCAATAATTTCAGAGCGTTTTAATCTTTCTGCCTGTTGTGTCGCAGTGTTCTTGTTGATTCACAAAAATCATGTTGAGTTGCATCTTCATGTTGGGTTTGTTTTAGGGTTGCAGAGATCTTGTATTGTAGAATTGGGTTGTAGGGTTCTTGTTGGATTGTAGAATTCTTGATGGGTTCCCGGCATCCGGGTTAGATCCAGGTTCTAGCTGGCTGCCGGTTGGTTTCTGACGCTGGTTTCAACGCGTTCTTGTTCTTACCTAATAAACTGACTCTTTGTTGTTTTTCGTTTAGTGGTGTTAATTGTCGTATGTTAGTTTGTAGACCTTGGATGGTTACGTTTGGTGATTGAGTTGTCGTTAGTAAGTCGGTTGTCGGTTACTGGTGCTAGCTGTGGTTCGTTGGTTGGTGGTTGTTGGTTGGTTGGTTGTTAATGGGTAAGTTGTCGTTCGTTGGTCAGTTGTCAGTTAGTGGTGTTAGTTGTGGTTCATAGTTTTGTGGTCGTTGGTTGGTTGGTCGTCGGTTAGTGGATTAGTTGTCGTTGGTTGGTCGGTTGTCTGTTAGTGGTGTTAGTTGTGGTTCGTAGTTTTGTGGTCGTTGATAGTTTAGTCGTCGATTAGTGGATTAGTTGTCGTTGGTTGGTCGGTTTTCGGTTAGTGGTTATAGTTGTGGTTCGTAGTTTTGTGGTCGTTGGTTGGTTGGTTGGTCGTCGATTAGTGGATTAGTTGTCGTTGAATGGTCCGTTGTCGGTTAGTGGTGTTAGTTGTGGTTCGTAGTTTTGTGGTCGTTGGTTGGTTGGTTGGTCGTCGATTAGCGGATAAGTTGTCGTTGGTTTGTCGTTTGTCGGTTAGTGGTGTTAGTTGTGGTTCGTAGTTTTGTGATCGTTGGTTGGTTGGTTGGTTGGTTGGTCGTCGATTAGTGGATTAGTTGTCGTTGGTTGGTCGCTTGTCGGTTAGTGGTGTTAGTTGTGGTTCGTAGTTTTTGTGGTCGTTGGTTGGTTGGTCGTCGATTAGGGAATTAGTTGTCGTTGGTTGGTCGGTTGTCAGCTAGTGGTGTTAGTTGTGGTTCGTAGTTTTGTGGTCGTTGGTTGGTTGGTTGGTCGTCGATTAGTGGATTAGTTGTCGTTGGTTGGTCGGTTGTCGGTTAGTTGTGTTAGTTGTGGTTCGTAGTTTTGTGGTCGTTGGTTGGTCGTCGATTAGTGGATTAGTTGTCGTTGGTTGGTCGGTTGTCGGTTAGTGGTGTTAGTTGTGGTTCGTAGTTTTGTGGTCGTTGGTTGGTTGGTTGGTCGTCGATTAGCGGATAAGTTGTCATTGGTTGGTCGGTTGTCGTTGGTTGGTCGTTTGTCGGTTAGTGGTGTTAGTTGTGGTTGGTAGTTTTGTGGTCGTTGGTTGGTTGGTCGTCAATTAGTGGATTAGTTGTCGTTAGGTGGTCGGTTGTCGGTTAGTGGTGTTATTTGTGGTTCGTATTTTTGTGGTCGATGGTTGGTTGGTTGGTCGTCGATTAGTGGATTAGTTGTCATTGGTTGGTCGGTTCTCGTTGGTTGGTCGGTTGTCGGTTAGTGGTGTTAGTTGTGGTTGGTAGTTTTGTGGTCGTTGGTTGGTTGGTCGTCAATTAGTGGATTAGTTGTCGTTGGTTGGTCGGTTGTCGGTTAGTGGTTTTAGTTGTGGTTCGTAGTTTTGTGGTCGTTGGTTGGTTGGTTGGTTGGTCGTCGATTAGTGGATTAGTTGTCGTTGGTTGGTCGATTGTCGATTAGTGGTGTTAGTTGTTGTAGTTTTGTGGTCGTTGGTTGGTTGGTCGTCGATTAGGGAATTAGTTGTCGTTGGTTGGTCGGTTGTCGGTTAGTGGTATTAGTAGTGGTTCGTAGTTTTGTGATCGTTGGTTGGTTGGTTGGTTGGTCGTCGATTAGTGGATTAGTTGTCGTTGGTTGGTCGGTTGTCGGTTAGTGGTGTTAGTTGTGGTTCGTAGTTTTGTGGTCGTTGGTTGGTTGGTTGGTCGTCGATTAGTGGATTAGTTGTCGTTGGTTGGTCGGTTGTCGGTTAGTGGTTTTAGTTGTGGTTCGTAGTTTTGTGGTCGTTGGTTGGTTGGTTGGTCGTCGATTAGTGGATTAGTTGTCGTTGGTTGGTCGGTAGTCGGTTAGTGGTGTTAGTTGTGGTTCGTAGTTTTGTGGTCGTTGGTTGGTTGGTCGTCGATTAGCGGATTAGTTGTCGTTGGTTGGTCGGTTGTATGTTAGTGGTGTTATTTGTGGTTCGTAGTTTTGTGGTCGTTGGTTGGTTGGTTGGTTGGTCGTCGATTAGTGGATTAGTTGTGGTTGGTTGGTCGTTTGTCGGTTAGTGGTGTTAGTTGTGATTTGTAGTTTTGTGATCGTTGGTTGGTTGGTTGGTTGGTGGTCAATTAGTGGATTAGTTGTCGTTGGTTGGTCGTTTGTCGGTTAGTGGTGTTAGTTGTTGTAGTTTTGTGGTCGTTGGTTGGTTGGTCGTCGATTAGGGAATTAGTTGTCGTTGGTTGGTCGGTTGTCGGTTAGTGGTGTTAGTAGTGGTTCGTAGTTTTGTGATCGTTGGTTGGTTGGTTTGTTGGTTGTCGATTAGTGGATTAGTTGTCGTTGGTTGGTCGGTTGTCGGTTAGTGGTGTTATTTGTGGTTCGTATTTTTGTGGTCGTTGGTTGGTTAGTTGGTCGTCGATTAGTGGATTAGGTGTCGTTGGTTGGTCCGTTGTCGGTTAGTGGTGTTAGTTGTGGTTCGTAGTTTTGTGGTCGTTGGTTGGTTGGTTGGTCGTCGATTAGTGGATTAGTTGTCGTGGGTTGGTCGGTTGTATGTTAGTGGTGTTAGTTGTGGTTCGTAGTTTTGTGGTCGTTGGTTGGTTGGTTGGTTGGTCGTCTATTAGTGGATTAGTTGTCGTTGGTTGGTCGTTTGTCGGTTAGTGGTGTTAGTTGTTGTAGTTTTGTGGTCGTTGGTTAGTTGGTCGTCGATTAGGGAATTAGTTGTCGTTGGTTGGTCGGGTGTCGGTTAGTGGTGTTAGTTGTGGTTCGTATTTTTGTGGTCGTTGGTTGGTTGGTTTGTCGTCGATTAGTGGATTAGTTGTCGTTGGTTGGTCGGTTGTCGGTTAGTGGTGTTAGTTGTGGTTCGTAGTTTTGTGGTCGTTGGTTGGTTGGTCGTCGATTAGTGGATTAGTTGTCATTGGTTGGTCGGTTGTCGTTGGTTGGTCGGTTGTCGGTTAGTGGTATTAGTAGTGGTTCGTAGTTTTGTGATCGTTGGTTGGTTGGTTGGTTGGTCGTCGATTAGTGGATTAGTTGTCGTTGGTTGGTCGGTTGTCGGTTAGTGGTGTTAGTTGTGGTTCGTAGTTTTGTGGTCGTTGGTTGGTTGGTTGGTTGTCGATTAGTGGATTAGTTGTCGTTGGTTGGTCGGTTGTCGGTTAGTGGTTTTAGTTGTGGTTCGTAGTTTTGTGGTCGTTGGTTGGTTGGTTGGTCGTCGATTAGTGGATTAGTTGTCGTTGGTTGGTCGGTAGTCGGTTAGTGGTGTTAGTTGTGGTTCGTAGTTTTGTGGTCGTTGGTTGGTTGGTCGTCGATTAGCGGATTAGTTGTCGTTGGTTGGTCGGTTGTATGTTAGTGGTGTTATTTGTGGTTCGTAGTTTTGTGGTCGTTGGTTGGTTGGTTGGTTGGTCGTCGATTAGTGGATTAGTTGTGGTTGGTTGGTCGGTTGTCGGTTAGTGGTGTTAGTTGTGGTTCGTAGTTTTGTGGTCGTTGGTTGGTTGGTCGTCGATTAGTGGATTAGTTGTCATTGGTTGGTCGGTTGTCGTTGGTTGGTCGGTTGTCGGTTAGTGGTATTAGTAGTGGTTCGTAGTTTTGTGATCGTTGGTTGGTTGGTTGGTTGGTCGTCGATTAGTGGATTAGTTGTCGTTGGTTGGTCGGTTGTCGGTTAGTGGTGTTAGTTGTGGTTCGTAGTTTTGTGGTCGTTGGTTGGTTGGTTGGTTGTCGATTAGTGGATTAGTTGTCGTTGGTTGGTCGGTTGTCGGTTAGTGGTTTTAGTTGTGGTTCGTAGTTTTGTGGTCGTTGGTTGGTTGGTTGGTCGTCGATTAGTGGATTAGTTGTCGTTGGTTGGTCGGTAGTCGGTTAGTGGTGTTAGTTGTGGTTCGTAGTTTTGTGGTCGTTGGTTGGTTGGTCGTCGATTAGCGGATTAGTTGTCGTTGGTTGGTCGGTTGTATGTTAGTGGTGTTATTTGTGGTTCGTAGTTTTGTGGTCGTTGGTTGGTTGGTTGGTTGGTCGTCGATTAGTGGATTAGTTGTGGTTGGTTGGTCGTTTGTCGGTTAGTGGTATTAGTTGTGATTTGTAGTTTTGTGATCGTTGGTTGGTTGGTTGGTTGGTGGTCAATTAGTGGATTAGTTGTCGTTGGTTGGTCGTTTGTCGGTTAGTGGTGTTAGTTGTTGTAGTTTTGTGGTCGTTGGTTGGTTGGTCGTCGATTAGGGAATTAGTTGTCGTTGGTTGGTCGGTTGTCGGTTAGTGGTGTTAGTAGTGGTTCGTAGTTTTGTGATCGTTGGTTGGTTGGTTGGTTGGTTGTCGATTAGTGGATTAGTTGTCGTTGGTTGGTCGGTTGTCGGTTAGTGGTGTTATTTGTGGTTCGTATTTTTGTGGTCGTTGGTTGGTTAGTTGGTCGTCGATTAGTGGATTAGGTGTCGTTGGTTGGTCCGTTGTCGGTTAGTGGTGTTAGTTGTGGTTCGTAGTTTTGTGGTCGTTGGTTGGTTGGTTGGTCGTCGATTAGTGGATTAGTTGTCGTGGGTTGGTCGGTTGTATGTTAGTGGTGTTAGTTGTGGTTCGTAGTTTTGTGGTCGTTGTTTGGTTGGTTGGTTGGTCGTCTATTAGTGGATTAGTTGTCGTTGGTTGGTCGTTTGTCGGTTAGTGGTGTTAGTTGTTGAAGTTTTGTGGTCGTTGGTTAGTTGGTCGTCGATTAGGGAATTAGTTGTCGTTGGTTGGTCGGGTGTCGGTTAGTGGTGTTAGTTGTGGTTCGTATTTTTGTGGTCGTTGGTTGGTTGGTTTGTCGTCGATTAGTGGATTAGTTGTCGTTGGTTGGTCGGTTGTCGGTTAGTGGTGTTAGTTGTGGTTCGTAGTTTTGTGGTCGTTGGTTGGTTGGTCGTCGATTAGTGGATTAGTTGTCATTGGTTGGTCGGTTGTCGTTGGTTGGTCGGTTGTCGGTTAGTGGTGTTAGTTGTGGTTGGTAGTTTTGTGGTCGTTGGTTGGTTGGTCGTCGATTAGTGGATTAGTTGTCGTTGGTTGGTCGGTTTTCGGTTAGTGGTGTTAATTGTGGTTCGTAGTTTTGTTGTCGTTGGTTGGTTGGTTGGTTGGTTGGTCGTCGATTAGTGGATTAGTTGTCGTTGGTTGGTCGGTTGTCGGTTAGTCGTGTTAGTTGTGATTCGTAGTTTTGTGGTCGTTTGTTGGTTGGTCGTCGATTACTGGATTAGTTGTCATTGGTTGGTCGGTTGTCGTTGGTTGGTCAATTGTCGGTTAGTCGTGTTAGTTGTAGTTCGTTGGCTGGTGGTCGACGTTTGGTTAGTGGTAGGGTTGTGGTTTGTTGTTTTGTTTTGTTGGTTTGTTTTCAGTTGGGTAGTTGATGCTGGTTCTTTAAGGACATAATAACCTGACGGTTAGTTGGTTAACTTATTTTTTACTTTAACGCTAATGGCGGGCCTCTGTTTACTTGGCTCATGGCGGGCCTCTGTTTACTTGGTTCATGGCAGGCCTCTGTTTACTTGGCTAATGGCGGGCCCTTACTTGAAGGCTAATGGCGGGCCTCTGTTTACTTGAAGGCTAATGGCGGGCCTCTGTTTACTTGAAGGCTAATGGCGGGCCTCTGTTTAATTGAAGGCCAATGGCGGTCCTCTACTTGAAGGCTAATGAGGCGCCTCTGTATACTTGAAAGCTAATGGCGGGCCTCTGTTTACTTGGCTCATGGCGGGCCTCTGTTTACTTGGCTCATTGCGGGCCTCTGTTTACTTGGCTCATGGCGGGCCTCTGTTTACTTGGCTCATTGCGGGCCTCTTTTTTACTTGTCTCATGGCGGGCCTCTGTTTACTTGGCGCATGGCGGGCCTCTGTTTACTTGGCTCATGGCGGGCCTCTGTTTACTTGGCTCATGGCGGGCCTCTGTTTATTTGGCTAATGGCGGGCCTCTGTTTACTTGAAGGCTAATGAGGTGTCTCTGTTTACTTGGAGGCTCATGAGGTGCCTCTGTTTACTTGAAGGCTAATGAGGTGCCTCTGTTTACTTGAAGGCTAATGGCGGGGCTCTGTTTACTTGAAGGCTAATGAGGGGCCTCTGTTTTCTTGAAGGCTAATGGCGGGCCTCTGTTTACTTGAAGGCTAATGGCGGGCCTCTGTTTACTTGTAGCCTAATGTATGGCTAGTTGGAATGCTGCTGATGACAATGGCTACTTTTCTTGCTGATTGACTACTCATAAATTGACGAGAAACGTGCTTGCTGTTGATGACTTAAACGATGTGGAATTGATGAAGAATCGTGCTTGTGACTTGAAAGCTACTTGACTTTCTGTTGAAGTCTTGAATAAATTAGCTTGCTAATGATGACATGATGGCTATTTGAATAGCTGATGATGAATGGGCTTATTGTCTATTTTCTTGCTAATTGGCTAGTTGAAATCTTGACGCTATTTGGCTTGCAGTTAAAATCTTTATAGCTAGTTGGTTTGCAGCTGATGACTAGAGGACTAGTAGATTTCAAGTTTATGAACTGAAGAGAAGTTGGCTTGCTGGTGATGACTTGATGGCTAGTTGCATTGCTTTTAATGTCTGGATGGCTAGTTGGCTTTCTGTTAATGCATTGAAGGCTATTCAAATTGCTTATGATGACTTGGCTTATTCTCTACTTTCTTGTAAATGATTGGCCAGTTGGTTCCTGCTGATGACTTAATGGCTAGTTGGATTGCTTATGATGTCTTGATGGATACTTGTTTTGCTTCTCTTGACAGCTAATGTTCTTGCTACTAATGAATAGATTGTTTATTAGTTTACTACTGATAACACGACAGCTATTTGACTTATTGCTGTTGATTTAATGGCTAGTTGGCTTGTTATTGATGCCTTGACAATCAGTTGGCTTGTTGATGAAGACATGACGGTTAGGTAGCTTGCTGATGATGTCTTGACGATTACTTGGTTTGCTTCTCTTGACTTAGCTACTGTGCCTGCTTCTAATCACTTGACAGCTACTTTTCTTTCTACTAATGAATAGATTGTTTATTAGTTTACTACTTACAACACGACAGATATTTGACTTACTGCTGTTGATCAGCTAGTTGGCTTGTTGATGATGCCTTATTGGCTAGTTGGCTTGTTGCTGAAGACTTGACGGCTAGGTGGTTTACTAATGATGTCTTGACAGATACTTGGTTTGCTTCTCTTGAAAGCTATTCTACTTGCTGCTAATCACTTGACAGCTACTTTTCTTTCTACTAATGAATAGATTGTTTATTAGTTTACTACTTACAACACGACAGCTATTTGACTTACTGCTGTTGATTTGATGGATTGTTGGCTTGTTGATGATGACTTGATGACTAGTTGGCTTGTTGATGATGACATAACAGCTAGGTGGCTTGCTGATGATGTCTTGACAGATACTTGGTATGCTTCTCTTGACTTAGCTATTCTGCCTGCTGCTAATCACTTGCCAGCTACTTTTCTTTCTACTAATGAATAGATTGTTTATTAGTTTACTTCTTATAACACGACAGCTATTTGACTTACTGCTGTTGATTTAACAGCTAGTTGGCTTTCTGTTGATGCTTTGACAAGTAGTTGGCTTGTTGCTGATGACTTGTTGGCTAGTTTGATTGTTGTTGATGAAATGGCGGCTAGGTGGCTTACTGTTGATGACTGGATGATTAGTAGACTTGTTGTAGATGAAGTGATTGTTAGATGGCTTGCTGGTGATGACGTAATGCTAACTTTACTTACTGTTTGACTTACTGCTGATGACTTGACGACTAATTTGCCTTCTATTAATGACTTGATGGCTGGTTGGATTCTTACTGGTGACTTGGCGTTTGTTTTGCTTTCTCCTCATGACTTGACGACTAACTGACTTTCTACTGATGACTGGACGACTTTTTGGTTTTCTACTGATGACTTGACGACTATTTTGCTTTCTTTTGATGACTGGACGACTATTTTGTTTGCTAACGATGAATTGACGACTATTTTGCTTGCTACTGATGACTTGATGGCTGTTTGGCTTCTTACTGGTGACTTAGCGGATGTTTGGCTTTCTCGTCATGACTTGATGACTCATTGACTTTCTACTGATGACTTGACGAGTTTTTGGTTTTCTACTGATGACTTGACAACTATTTTGCTTTCTTTTGATGACTTTACGAATATTTTACTTGCTAACGATGACTTGACGACTGTTTGACTTACTGCTGTTGATTTGACGACTATTTAGCTTGCTATTGATGACTTGATGGCTGTTTGGCTTCTTATTGGTGACTTGGCGGTTATTTGGCTTTCTCTTCATGACTTGACGACTATATGACTTACTTGACGAATTTTTGGTTTTCTACTGATGACTTGACGTCCATTTTGCTTTCTTTTGAAGACTTGACGACTATTTTGCTTGCTAACGATGACTTGACGACTATTTTGCTTGCTAACGATGACTTGACGACTATTTTGCTTGCCAACGATGACTTTACGGCTATTTGACTTACTGCTGATGACTTGACAACTAATTTCCTTGCGATATATGACTTGATGGCTGTTTGGCTTCTTACTGGTGACTTGGCGGTTATTTGGCTTTCTCCTCGTGACTTGACGACTATATGACTTTCTACTGATGACTTGACTTTTTGATTTTCTACTGATGACTTGACGACTATTGTGCTTTCTTTTGATGACTTGACGACTATTTTGCTTTCTTTTGATGACTTGCTATTTTGCTTGCTAACGATGAATTGACGACTATTTTGCATGCTAACGATGACTTTACGACTGTTTGACTTACTGCTGTTGATTTGACGACTGTTTAGCTTGCTATTGATGACTTTGGCTTTCTCCTCTTTACTTGACGACTATATGACTTTCTGCTGATAACTTGAAGACGTTTTTGTTTTCCACTGATGATTTGACGACTTTTTTGCTTTCTTTTGATGACTTGACGACTATTTTATTTTCTTTTGATGACTTGACGACTATTTTGCTTGCTACTGATGACTTGATGGCTGTTTGGCTTCTTACTGGTGACTTGGCGGCTATTTGTCTTTCTCCTCATGACTTGACGACTAAAAGACTTTTTACTGATGACTTGACGACTTTTTAGTTTTCTTCTGATGACTTGTCGACTATTTTGCTTTCTTTTGATGACATGACGACTATTTTTCTTGCTAACGATGACATTACGACTGTTTGACTTACTGCTGTTGATTTGACGACTGTTTAGCTTGCTATTGATGACTTGATGGCTGTTTGGCTTCTTACTGGTGACTTGGCGGTTATTTGGCTTTCTCAGCATGACTTGACGACTATATGACTTTCTACTGATGACTTGACGACTTTTTGGTTTTCTACTGATTACTTGACGACTATTTTGCTTTCTTTTGATGACTTTACAACTGTTTGACTTACTGCTGTTGATTTTACGACTGTTTAGCTTGCTATTGACGACTATTTTGCTTTCTTTTGATGACTTGACGACTATTTTGCTTGCTAACGATGACTTTACGGCTATTTGACTTACTGCTGATGACTTGACGACTAATTTGCTTGCTACTGATGAATTGATGGCTGTTTGGCTTCTTACTGGTGACTTGGCGGTAGTTTGGCTTTCTCCTCATGACCTGACGACTATATGACTTTCTACTGATGACTTGACGACTTTTTGGTTTTCTACTGATGACTTGACGACTATTTTGCTTTCTTTTGATGACTTGACGACTATTTTGCGTTCTTTTGATGACTTGACGACTATTTTGCTTGCTAACGATGACTTTACGTCTATTTGACTTAATGATGATGACTTGACGACTAATTTGCCTTCTATTGATGACTTGATGGCTGTTTGGATTCTGACTGGTGACTTGGCGCTTATTTGGCTTTCTCCTCATGACTTGACGACTATATGACTTTCTACTGATGACTTGACGACTTTTTGGTTTTCTACTGATGACTTGACGACTATTTTGCTTTCTTTTGATGATTTGACGACTATTTTGCTTTCTAACTATGACTTGACGACAATTTTGCTTGCTAACAACGACTTTACGGCTATTTGACTTACTGCTGATGACTTTTTGACTAACTAGCTTGCTACTGTTGACATGATGGCTGTTTGGCTTCTTACTGGTGACTTGGCGGTTATTTGGCTTTCTCCTCATGACTTGACTACTATATGACTTTCTACTGATGACTTGACGACTTTTTGGTTTCTACTGATGACTTGACGACTATTTTGCTTTCTTTTGATGACTTTACGACTGTTTGACTTACTGCTGTTGATTTGACGACTGTTTAGCTTGCTATTGACGACTATTTTGCTTTCTTTTTATGACTTGACGACTATTTTTTTTTGCTAACGATGACTTTACGACTGTTTAACTTACTGCTGTTGATTTGACGGCTGTTTAGCTTGCCATTGATGACTTGATGGCTGTTTTGCTTCTTACTGGTGACTTAGCGTTTGTTTGGCTTTCTCCTAATGACTTGACGACTATATGACTTTCTACTGATGACTTGACGACTTTTTCTTTTTTGTTTTCTTCTGATGACTTGACGACTATTTTGCGTTCTTTTGATGACTTGACGACTATTTTGCTGCTAACGATGACTTTACGGCTATTTTAATTACTTCTGATGACTTGACTAATTTGCTTGCTATTGATGACATGATGGCTGTTTGGCTTCTTACTGCTGACTTAGCAGTTGTTTGGCTTTCTCCTCATGACTTGACGACTATATGACTTTCGACTGATGACTTGACGACTTTTTGGTTTTCTACTAATAACTTGACGACTATTTTGCTTTCTTTTGATGACTTTACGACTATTTTTCTTGCTAACGATGACTTTACGACTGTTTGACTTACTGCTGTTGATTTGACGACTGTTTAGCTTGCTATTGATGACTTGATGGCTGTTTGGCTTCTTACTGCTGACTTGGCGGTTATTTGGCTTTCTCCTCATGACTTGACGACTATATGACTTTCTACTGATGACTTGACGACTTTTTGGTTTTCTACTGGTTACTTGACGACTATTTTGCTTTCTTTTGATGACTTGACGACTATTTTTCTTGCTAACGATGACTTTACGACTGTTTGACTTACTGCTGTTGATTTGACGACTGTTTAGCTTGCTATTGATGACTTGATGGCTGTTTGGCTTCTTACTGCTGACTTGGCGGTTATTTGGCTTTCTCCTCATGACTTGACGACTATATGACTTTCTACTGATGACTTTACGACTTTTTGGTTTTCTACTGATGACTTGACGACTATTTTGCGTTCTTTTGATGACTTGACGACTATTTTGCTTGCTAACGATGACTTTACGTCTATTTGACTTAATGCTGATGAATTGACGACTAATTTGCCTTCTATTGATGACTTGATGGCTGTTTGGATTCTGACTGGTGACTTGGCTTTTATTTGGCTTTCTCCTCATGACCTGACGACTATACGACTTTCTACTGATGACTTGACGACTTTTTGGTTTTCTACTGATGACTTGACGACTATTTTGCTTTCTTTTGATGACTTGACGACTACTTTGCTTGCTAACGATGACTTGACGACTATTTTGCTTACTACTGATGACTTGATGGCTGTTTGGCTTCTTACTGGTGACTTTGCGGTTGTTTGGCTTTCTCCTCATGACTTGACGACTATATGACTTTATACTGATGACTTGACTATTTTGCTTTCTTTTGATGACTTGACGACTATTTTGCTTTCTTTTGATGACTTGACGACTATTTTGCTAGCTAACGATGACTTTACGGCTATTTGACTTACTGCTAAATGACTTGACGACTAAATTTCCTTCTATTGATGACATGATGGCTGTTTGGCTTCTTACTGGTGACTTGGCGGTGATTTGGCTTTCTCCTCGTGACTTGATGACTATATGACTTTCTACTGATGACTTGACGACTTTTTACTTTTCTACTGATGACTTGTCGACTATTTTGCTTTCTTTTGATGACTTGACGACTATTTTTCTTGCTAACGATGACATTACGACTGTTTGACTTACTGCTGTTGATTTGACGACTGTTAAGCTTGCTATTGATGACTTGATGGCTGTTTGGCTTCTTACTGCTGACTTAGCGGTTGTTTGGCTTTCTCCTAATGACTTGACGACTATATGACTTTCTACTGATGACTTGACGACTTGTTCTTTTTGGTTTTCTTCTGATGACTTGACGACTATTTTGCGTTCTTTTGATGCCTTGACGACTATTTTTCTGCTAACGATGACTTTACGGCTATTTGAATTACTTCTGATGACTTAACGACTAATTTGCTTGCTATTGATGACATGATGGCTGTTTGGCTTCTTACTGGTGACTTGGCGGTGATTTGGCTTTCTCCTCGTGACTTGATGACTATATGACTTTCTACTGATGATTTGACGACTTTTTGGTTTTCTACTGATGACTTGACGACTATTTTGCGTTCGTTTGATGACTTGACGACTATTTTTCTTGCTAACGATTACTTTACGACTGTTTGATTTACTGCTGTTGATTTGACGACTGTTTAGCTTGCTATTGCTTACTTGATGGCTGTTTGGCTTCTTACTGCTGACTTAGCAGTTGTTTGGCTTTCTCCTCATGACTTGATAACTATATGACTTTCTACTGATGACTTGACGACTTTTTGGTTTTCTACTGATGACTTGACGACTATTTTGCGTTCTTTTGGTGACTTGACGACTATTTTGCTTGCTAACGATGACTTTGCGTCTATTTGACTTAATGCTGATGACTTGACGACTAATTTGCCTTCTATTGATGACTTGATGGCTGTTTGGATTCTGACTGGTGACTTGGCGCTTATTTGGCTTTCTCCTCATGACTTGACGACTATATGACTTTTTAGTGATGACTTGACGACTTTTTAGTTTTCTACTGATGACTTGTCGACTATTTTGCTTTCTTTTGATGACATGACGACTATTTTTCTTGCTAACGATGAATTTACGACTGTTTGACTTACTACTATTGATTTGACGACTGTTAAGCTTGCTATTGATGACTTGATGGCTGTTTGGCTTCTTACTGCTGACTTAGCGGTTGTTTGGCTTTCTCCTAATGACTTGACGACTATATGACTTTCGACTGATGACTTGACGACTGTTTGGTTTTCAACTAATAACTTGACGACTATTTTGCTTTCTTTTGATGACTTGACGACTATTTTTCTTGCTAACGATGACTTTACGACTGTTTGACTTACGGCTGTTGATTTGACGACTGTTTAGCTTGCTATAGATGACTTAATGGCTGTTTGGCTTCTTACTGCTGACTTGGCGGTTATTTGGCTTTCTCCTCATGACTTGACGACTATATGACTTTCTACTGATGACTTGACGACTTTTTGGTTTTCTACTGATTACTTGACGACTATTTTGCTTTCTTTTGATGACTTTACAACTGTTTGACTTACTGCTGTTGATTTTATGACTGTTTAGCTTGCTATTGACGACTATTTTGCTTTCTTTTGATGACTTGACGACTATTTTCCTTGCTAACGATGACTTTATGGCTATTTGACTTAATGCTGATGACTTGACGACTAATTTGCCTTCTATTGATGACTTGATGGCTTTTTGGATTCTGACTGGTGACTTGGCGGTTATTTGGCTTTCTCCTCATGACCTGACGACTATATGACTTTCTACTGATGACTTGACGACTTTTTGGTTTTCTACTGATGACTTGACGACTATTTTGCTTTCTTTTGATGACTTGACGACTATTTTGCTTTCTTTTGATGACTTGACGACTATTTTGCTTGCTAACGATGACTTTACGGCTATTTGACTTACTGCTGATGACTTGACGACTAATTTGCTTGCTACTGATGACTTGGAGGGTTTTGGCTTCTTACTGGTGACTTGGCGGTAGTTTGGCTTTCTCCTCATGACTTGATGACTATATGACTTTCTACTGATGACTTGACGACTTTTTGGTTTTCTACTGATGACTTGACGACTATCTTGCGTTCTTTTGATGACTTGACGACTATTTTGCTTGATAACGATGACTTTACGTCTATTTGACTTAATGCTGATGACTTGACGACTAATTTGCCTTCTATTTATGACTTGATGGCTGTTTGGATTCTGACTGGTGACTTGGCGGTTATTTGGCTTTCTCCTCATGACTTGACGACTATATGACTTTCAACTGATGACTTGACGACTTTTTGGTTTTCTACTAATAACTTGACGACTATTTTGCTTTCTACTGATGACTTGACGACATTTTTGCTTGCTAACAACGACTTTACGGCTATTTGACTTACTGCTGATGACTTGGCGACTAACTTGCTTGCTACTGATGACATGATGGCTGTTTGGCTTCTTACTGGTGACTTGGCGGTTATTTGGCTTTCTCCTCATGACTTGACTACTATATGACTTTCTACTAATGACTTGACGACTTTTTGGTTTCTACTGATGACGTGACGACTATTTTGCTTTCTTTTGATGACTTTACAACTGTTTGACTTACTGCTGTTGATTTTACGACTGTTTAGCTTGCTATTGACGACTATTTTGCTTTCTTTTGATGACTTGATGACTATTTTGCTTGCTAACGATGACTTTACGGCTATTTGACTTAATGCTGATGACTTGACGACTAATTTGCCTTCTATTGATGACTTTATGGCTTTTTGGATTCTGACTGGTGACTTGGCGGTTATTTGGCTTTCTACTCATGACCTGACGACTATATGACTTTCTACTGATGACTTGACGACTTTTTGGTTTTCTACTGATGACTTGACGACTATTTTGCTTTCTTTTGATGACTTGACGACTATTTTGCTTTCTTTTGATGACTTGACGACTATTTTGCTTGCTAACGATGACTTTACGGCTATTTGACTTACTGCTGATGACTTGACGACTTATTTGCCTTCTATTGATGACTTGATGGCTGTTTCTCTTCTTACTGGTGACTTGGCGGTTGTTTGTCTTTCTCCTCATGACTTGACGATTATATGACTTTATACTGATGACTTGACGACTTTTTACTTTTCTACTGATGACTTGACGACTATTTTGCTTTCTTTTGATGACTTGACGACTATTATACTTGCTTACGATGACTTTACGGCTATTTGACTTACTGCTGATGACTTGACGACTAATTTGCTTGCTACTGATGACTTGGAGGCTTTTTGGCTTCTTACTGGTGACTTGGCGGTAGTTTGGCTTTCTCCTCATGACTTGACGACTATATGACTTTCTACTGATGACTTGACGACTTTTTGGTTTTCTACTGATGACTTGACGACTATCTTGCGTTCTTTTGATGACTTGACGACTATTTTGCTTGCTAACGATGACTTTACGTCTATTTGACTTAATGCTGATGACTTGACGACTAATTTGCCTTCTATTGATGACTTGATGGCTGTTTGGATTCTGACTGGTGACTTGGCGGTTATTTGGCTTTCTCCTCATGACTTGACGAATATATGACTTTCTTCTGATGACTTGACGACTGTTTGGTTTTCTACTGATGACTTGACGACTATTTTGCTTTCTTTTGATGATTTGACGACTATTTTGCTTGCTACTGATGACTTGATGGCTGTTTGGCTTCTTACTGGTGACTTGGCTGTCGTTTGGCTTTCTCCTCATGACTTGACGACTATATGACTTTCAACTGATGACTTGACGACTTTTTGGTTTTCTACTAATAACTTGACGACTATTTTGCTTTCTACTGATGACTTGACGACAATTTTGCTTGCTAACAACGACTTTACGGCTATTTGACTTACTGCTGATGACTTGGCGACTAACTTGCTTGCTACTGATGACATGATGGCTGTTTGGCTTCTTACTGGTGACTTGGCGGTTATTTGGCTTTCTCCTCATGACTTGACTACTATATGACTTTCTACTGATGACTTGACGACTTTTTGGTTTTCTACTAATAACTTGACGACTATTTTGCTTTCTACTGATGACTTGACGACAATTTTGCTTGCTAACAACGACTTTACGGCTATTTGACTTACTGCTGATGACTTGGCGACTAACTTGCTTGCTACTGATGACATGATGGCTGTTTGGCTTCTTATTGGTGACTTGGCGGTTATTTGGCTTTCTCCTCATGACTTGACTACTATATGACTTTCTACTGATGACTTGACGACTTTTTGGTTTCTACTGATGACTTTACGACTGTTTGACTTACTGCTGTTGATTTGACGACTGTTTAGCTTGCTATTGACGACTATTTTGCTTTCTTTTTATGACTTGACGACTATTTTTCTTGCTAACGATGACTTTACGACTGTTTAACTTACTGCTGTTGATTTGACGACTGTTTAGCTTGCTATTGACGACTATTTTGCTTTCTTTTTATGACTTGACGACTATTTTGCTTGCTAACGATGACTTTACGTCTATCATGTTCCGTGCCTCATGTTCCGTGCCTCATGTTCCGTGCCTCATGTTCCGTGCCTCATGTTCCGTGCCTCATGTTCCGTGCCTCATGTTCCGTGCCTCATGTTCCGTGCCTCATGTTCCGTGCCTCATGTTCCGTGCCTCATGTTCCGTGCCTCATGTTCCGTGCCTCATGTTCCGTGCCTCATGTTCCGTGCCTCATGTTCCGTGCCTCATGTTCCGTGCCTCATGTTCCGTGCCTCATGTTCCGTGCCTCATGTTCCGTGCCTCATGTTCCGTGCCTCATGTTCCGTGCCTCATGTTCCGTGCCTCATGTTCCGTGCCTCATGTTCCGTGCCTCATGTTCCGTGCCTCATGTTCCGTGCCTCATGTTCCGTGCCTCATGTTCCGTGCCTCATGTTCCGTGCCTCATGTTCCGTGCCTCATGTTCCGTGCCTCATGTTCCGTGCCTCATGTTCCGTGCCTCATGTTCCGTGCCTCATGTTCCGTGCCTCATGTTCCGTGCCTCATGTTCCGTGCCTCATGTTCCGTGCCTCATGTTCCGTGCCTCATGTTCCGTGCCTCATGTTCCGTGCCTCATGTTCCGTGCCTCATGTTCCGTGCCTCATGTTCCGTGCCTCATGTTCCGTGCCTCATGTTCCGTGCCTCATGTTCCGTGCCTCATGTTCCGTGCCTCATGTTCCGTGCCTCATGTTCCGTGCCTCATGTTCCGTGCCTCATGTTCCGTGCCTCATGTTCCGTGCCTCATGTTCCGTGCCTCATGTTCCGTGCCTCATGTTCCGTGCCTCATGTTCCGTGCCTCATGTTCCGTGCCTCATGTTCCGTGCCTCATGTTCCGTGCCTCATGTTCCGTGCCTCATGTTCCGTGCCTCATGTTCCGTGCCTCATGTTCCGTGCCTCATGTTCCGTGCCTCATGTTCCGTGCCTCATGTTCCGTGCCTCATGTTCCGTGCCTCATGTTCCGTGCCTCATGTTCCGTGCCTCATGTTCCGTGCCTCATGTTCCGTGCCTCATGTTCCGTGCCTCATGTTCCGTGCCTCATGTTCCGTGCCTCATGTTCCGTGCCTCATGTTCCGTGCCTCATGTTCCGTGCCTCATGTTCCGTGCCTCATGTTCCGTGCCTCATGTTCCGTGCCTCATGTTCCGTGCCTCATGTTCCGTGCCTCATGTTCCGTGCCTCATGTTCCGTGCCTCATGTTCCGTGCCTCATGTTCCGTGCCTCATGTTCCGTGCCTCATGTTCCGTGCCTCATGTTCCGTGCCTCATGTTCCGTGCCTCATGTTCCGTGCCTCATGTTCCGTGCCTCATGTTCCGTGCCTCATGTTCCGTGCCTCATGTTCCGTGCCTCATGTTCCGTGCCTCATGTTCCGTGCCTCATGTTCCGTGCCTCATGTTCCGTGCCTCATGTTCCGTGCCTCATGTTCCGTGCCTCATGTTCCGTGCCTCATGTTCCGTGCCTCATGTTCCGTGCCTCATGTTCCGTGCCTCATGTTCCGTGCCTCATGTTCCGTGCCTCATGTTCCGTGCCTCATGTTCCGTGCCTCATGTTCCGTGCCTCATGTTCCGTGCCTCATGTTCCGTGCCTCATGTTCCGTGCCTCATGTTCCGTGCCTCATGTTCCGTGCCTCATGTTCCGTGCCTCATGTTCCGTGCCTCATGTTCCGTGCCTCATGTTCCGTGCCTCATGTTCCGTGCCTCATGTTCCGTGCCTCATGTTCCGTGCCTCATGTTCCGTGCCTCATGTTCCGTGCCTCATGTTCCGTGCCTCATGTTCCGTGCCTCATGTTCCGTGCCTCATGTTCCGTGCCTCATGTTCCGTGCCTCATGTTCCGTGCCTCATGTTCCGTGCCTCATGTTCCGTGCCTCATGTTCCGTGCCTCATGTTCCGTGCCTCATGTTCCGTGCCTCATGTTCCGTGCCTCATGTTCCGTGCCTCATGTTCCGTGCCTCATGTTCCGTGCCTCATGTTCCGTGCCTCATGTTCCGTGCCTCATGTTCCGTGCCTCATGTTCCGTGCCTCATGTTCCGTGCCTCATGTTCCGTGCCTCATGTTCCGTGCCTCATGTTCCGTGCCTCATGTTCCGTGCCTCATGTTCCGTGCCTCATGTTCCGTGCCTCATGTTCCGTGCCTCATGTTCCGTGCCTCATGTTCCGTGCCTCATGTTCCGTGCCTCATGTTCCGTGCCTCATGTTCCGTGCCTCATGTTCCGTGCCTCATGTTCCGTGCCTCATGTTCCGTGCCTCATGTTCCGTGCCTCATGTTCCGTGCCTCATGTTCCGTGCCTCATGTTCCGTGCCTCATGTTCCGTGCCTCATGTTCCGTGCCTCATGTTCCGTGCCTCATGTTCCGTGCCTCATGTTCCGTGCCTCATGTTCCGTGCCTCATGTTCCGTGCCTCATGTTCCGTGCCTCATGTTCCGTGCCTCATGTTCCGTGCCTCATGTTCCGTGCCTCATGTTCCGTGCCTCATGTTCCGTGCCTCATGTTCCGTGCCTCATGTTCCGTGCCTCATGTTCCGTGCCTCATGTTCCGTGCCTCATGTTCCGTGCCTCATGTTCCGTGCCTCATGTTCCGTGCCTCATGTTCCGTGCCTCATGTTCCGTGCCTCATGTTCCGTGCCTCATGTTCCGTGCCTCATGTTCCGTGCCTCATGTTCCGTGCCTCATGTTCCGTGCCTCATGTTCCGTGCCTCATGTTCCGTGCCTCATGTTCCGTGCCTCATGTTCCGTGCCTCATGTTCCGTGCCTCATGTTCCGTGCCTCATGTTCCGTGCCTCATGTTCCGTGCCTCATGTTCCGTGCCTCATGTTCCGTGCCTCATGTTCCGTGCCTCATGTTCCGTGCCTCATGTTCCGTGCCTCATGTTCCGTGCCTCATGTTCCGTGCCTCATGTTCCGTGCCTCATGTTCCGTGCCTCATGTTCCGTGCCTCATGTTCCGTGCCTCATGTTCCGTGCCTCATGTTCCGTGCCTCATGTTCCGTGCCTCATGTTCCGTGCCTCATGTTCCGTGCCTCATGTTCCGTGCCTCATGTTCCGTGCCTCATGTTCCGTGCCTCATGTTCCGTGCCTCATGTTCCGTGCCTCATGTTCCGTGCCTCATGTTCCGTGCCTCATGTTCCGTGCCTCATGTTCCGTGCCTCATGTTCCGTGCCTCATGTTCCGTGCCTCATGTTCCGTGCCTCATGTTCCGTGCCTCATGTTCCGTGCCTCATGTTCCGTGCCTCATGTTCCGTGCCTTCATGTTCCGTGCCTCATGTTCCGTGCCTCATGTTCCGTGCCTCATGTTCCGTGCCTCATGTTCCGTGCCTCATGTTCCGTGCCTCATGTTCCGTGCCTCATGTTCCGTGCCTCATGTTCCGTGCCTCATGTTCCGTGCCTCATGTTCCGTGCCTCATGTTCCGTGCCTCATGTTCCGTGCCTCATGTTCCGTGCCTCATGTTCCGTGCCTCATGTTCCGTGCCTCATGTTCCGTGCCTCATGTTCCGTGCCTCATGTTTCCGTGCCTCATGTTCCGTGCCTCATGTTCCGTGCCTCATGTTCCGTGCCTCATGTTCCGTGCCTCATGTTCCGTGCCTCATGTTCCGTGCCTCATGTTCCGTGCCTCATGTTCCGTGCCTCATGTTCCGTGCCTCATGTTCCGTGCCTCATGTTCCGTGCCTCATGTTCCGTGCCTCATGTTCCGTGCCTCATGTTCCGTGCCTCATGTTCCGTGCCTCATGTTCCGTGCCTCATGTTCCGTGCCTCATGTTCCGTGCCTCATGTTCCGTGCCTCATGTCCGTGCCTCAATGTTCCGTGCCTCATGTTCCGTGCCTCATGTTCCGTGCCCTCATGTTCGTGCCTCATGTTCCGTGCCTCATGTTCCGTGCCTCATGTTCCGTGCCTTCATGTTCCGTGCCTCATGTTCCGTGCCTCATGTTCCGTGCCTCATGTTCCGTGCCTCATGTTCCGTGCCTCATGTTCCGTGCCTCATGTTCCGTGCCTCATGTTCCGTGCCTCATGTTCCGTGCCTCATGTTCCGTGCCTCATGTTCCGTGCCTCATGTTCCGTGCCTCATGTTCCGTGCCTCATGTTCCGTGCCTCATGTTTCCGTGGCCTCATGTTCCGTGCCTCATGTTCCGTGCCTCATGTTCCGTGCCTCATGTTCCGTGCCTCATGTTCCGTGCCTCATGTTCCGTGCCTCATGTTCCGTGCCTCATGTTCCGTGCCTCATGTTCCGTGCCTCATGTTCCGTGCCTCATGTTCCGTGCCTCATGTTCCGTGCCTCATGTTCCGTGCCTCATGTTCCGTGCCTCATGTTCCGTGCCTCATGTTCCGTGCCTCATGTTCCGTGCCTCATGTTCCGTGCCTCATGTTCCGTGCCTCATGTTCCGTGCCTCATGTTCCGTGCCTCATGTTCCGTGCCTCATGTTCCGTGCCTCATGTTCCGTGCCTCATGTTCCGTGCCTCATGTCCGTGCCTCATGTTCCGTGCCTCATGTTCCGTGCCTCATGTTCCGTGCCTCATGTTCCGTGCCTCATGTTCCGTGCCTCATGTTCCGTGCCTCATGTTCCGTGCCTCATGTTCCGTGCCTCATGTTCCGTGCCTCATGTTCCGTGCCTCATGTTCCGTGCCTCATGTTCCGTGCCTCATGTTCCGTGCCTCATGTTCCGTGCCTCATGTTCCGTGCCTCATGTTCCGTGCCTCATGTTCCGTGCCTCATGTTCCGTGCCTCATGTTCCGTGCCTCATGTTCCGTGCCTCATGTTCCGTGCCTCATGTTCCGTGCCTCATGTTCCGTGCCTCATGTTCCGTGCCTCATGTTCCGTGCCTCATGTTCCGTGCCTCATGTTCCGTGCCTCATGTTCCGTGCCTCATGTTCCGTGCCTCATGTTCCGTGCCTCATGTTCCGTGCCTCATGTTCCGTGCCTCATGTTCCGTGCCTCATGTTCCGTGCCTCATGTTCCGTGCCTCATGTTCCGTGCCTCATGTTCCGTGCCTCATGTTCCGTGCCTCATGTTCCGTGCCTCATGTTCCGTGCCTCATGTTCCGTGCCTCATGTTCCGTGCCTCATGTTCCGTGCCTCATGTTCCGTGCCTCATGTTCCGTGCCTCATGTTCCGTGCCTCATGTTCCGTGCCTCATGTTCCGTGCCTCATGTTCCGTGCCTCATGTTCCGTGCCTCATGTTCCGTGCCTCATGTTCCGTGCCTCATGTTCCGTGCCTCATGTTCCGTGCCTCATGTTCCGTGCCTCATGTTCCGTGCCTCATGTTCCGTGCCTCATGTTCCGTGCCTCATGTTCCGTGCCTCATGTTCCGTGCCTCATGTTCCGTGCCTCATGTTCCGTGCCTCATGTTCCGTGCCTCATGTTCCGTGCCTCATGTTCCGTGCCTCATGTTCCGTGCCTCATGTTCCGTGCCTCATGTTCCGTGCCTCATGTTCCGTGCCTCATGTTCCGTGCCTCATGTTCCGTGCCTCATGTTCCGTGCCTCATGTTCCGCTGCCTCATGTTCCGTGCCTCATGTTCCGTGCCTCATGTTCCGTGCCTCATGTTCCGTGCCTCATGTTCCGTGCCTCATGTTCCGTGCCTCATGTTCCGTGCCTCATGTTCCGTGCCTCATGTTCCGTGCCTCATGTTCCGTGCCTCATGTTCCGTGCCTCATGTTCCGTGCCTC
>NW_026733127.1:0-65000 GCF_028476545.2 Physella acuta
CCAATGGTTCTAAAGTAGAGGTCTTACTGAGATCAATTGTGAGATTTTTAAATTATTTAAAAACAGTAGCCATATTTTCACCACTTATTAGTATGTGCTAATTCAAATACAATAAATAGTTATTAACGCACAATTATTTATGTTTAATTACAACGGATGAAAGTTTGAACTTTCAAGTTAACATTTTCCACTATTTCAAACGTTTCGCGTTGATTACAAAATCTAATTAACCATAGGGCAAAAGAAACAAGGTCGACCAAGAAAGATCTGGAGACGTGACCCGGAAGAAGACACCAAGAAGATTGGAAACCTGAGGACAGTTGGAGAGACTAGCCCTGAACAGAGACGTCTGGAAAGCTCTTGTCAGCGGCCTAAATGGGGGGGGGGGGGGGGGGGGCGGGGGGAGGCTAAAGACTAACCTCTCTGGATTAAGTTCAGTGGTTTCAGTTTCTCGTTTCAGTTTCAAGATTTTTTTTGTCTGAAACATGTGTATTGTGTTTTACTGTCAGGTGGGGGGGGGGGGGGAATCTTTATTTAAATAGTTTTAGTCTATATGTAACTTGTTATATGGAGGTGTGGGTTGTCTGTAGATTGTTCTAAGTCGTTTGTTGCCATTTGTTCCCGTTTGTTTGTATCACAAGAAGGATCTACTCACTGATTGATGTAGTGTCATTAATCTAGCAGGAAAGGCCGTATTGGTGACAGGTGTGTCATGTCTGTGACAGGTGTGTCAGTTGTCTGTGACATTTCTGTGACAGGTGTGTCATATGTATGCGTCATGTCTGTGACAGGTGTATAAGTAGACGGTGACAAATGTCAGTATTTTGTATCAAATCGATCAAGGAGATTATCAAACAGATAAACTCACAAAACAATACCATAAGCCAGACTAACATGCTAAAGTCATTAACCGATTTAGACAATAAAACAAATATAATCAGGAAGATAACGCAAACAATGATGCGATTTTCCCGATGTAAACAAATCAGTATGAAGGTTGCACCTAGTTTTAAAAATACTTTTGTCTCTGACTTTCCCATAATGATGTCATTATTTTCCTAGATTAACTAACTAAGCAAAGTCATCTCTCAGTGTGTGTATCTATGTGTATGTATGCGTGTGTGTGCGTGTGTGAGAGAGAAAGATAGAGAGGGAAAGAATGACACAACTCATCCTTTAACACATATCTGTAAATCAAGCACTGTAATATTTTACGAACATCATTTTGTTTATCTCTATGGCCAAGTAATATTATTTCCTGGAAATATAGGAACCACGCTGGTAGTTGAAGTTGAAACAAAAGGTGGTAAAGTGTAATATACTCACAGTCGAGTCTTGCAAGCAGAGGTCCTTGGTGTAGTGTTGATTGTAAAATCTTCCAATCGCCTTTGTTGTGAGGCTCTCAGTTACCCGCCACCCCTGCTGTATGGACTATGTGTACAATAGTAGGAGTTGGCCACACTTCTTGCAGCTGCAGTAAGGCAAATATTTCTTTTCATTTTGATCCATCCGTGAACCCAGTCAAGGTTACGTCACTTGACTAGACCCTTGCTTAAACATCAAAGCGGTGTTTAGGTATGGGGGAAGTGTGGGAGGGGGGGGGGGCTCTAGATCTGGAAAGGAATTTCGAAAACAAAGAAAGCAAGATCTAAAGAAAGAAAAACTAAGCAGCCAACTCAATCACATTCTTTACTTCAGCTTGTACTTCATCAAGCAACTGATGTGGTATGACATTCACGATGTCATCAGGCAACTGATGTGGTATGGTATTCAGAATGTCATCAGGAACTGATGTGGTATGGCATTCACAATGTCATCAAAGCAATTGATGTGGTATGACATTCTGAAATGTTATCAAGCAACTGATGTGGTATGGCATTCAGATCAAGCAACTGATGTGGTATGGCATTCAGAATGTCATCAAGCATATGAGGTAGTATGGCATTCACAATAAAGATTGCTGGTCACCGAAATATGACGAAAGTTGTTCTGTTGACAGAGTTTCTTTCAGGCATCTTTTGCACCCCCCTCCCCGAAGCACGTTACTGCCCCCCCCCCCCTTGAATAAGACTTTATACAGAAACTATATACTTTCACCAGTTTCAGCCACCTCCCCTCAAAAAAAAGTATTATAATTTAACAGAAACGGGTCCAATATTAGGCAGAAACTGGTCTAAGGTGAGAAGTAGTGTAATAAGTGCCACGTCCACATGCACCTTGATGAAAACTACACCCCGCGTCTTTTCTATTCCCCCCCCCCCCCCCCCAACCCCCCGCCTCGCGTCTTTGTTCATAGGCTGGATCTGGTTTTTGGAATGTGCACTTTGTTACGGGTTGTAAACAAGCCTACCCACTCAATCGTAGCCCAAACACGACCTGTCAAACTAAATGGTCTACTGCCGATTGTCATATCCCGGATACAGTGTTGTGATATCACCTTGACCTTGCTTAACAGATCATGGCCGCGGTTTAATATCGGGACCCGCGAATCTCTTTCTTACAATGTTTATTGGGCCCGATATAGTGCGCCAAGTAGGCTACTATTTCAAGGATAAAGTTTTAGGCTATATAGGGCTGGGTTGTTTAAAATTAGCAGATACAGATCCCATCAAAATACAGCATCTGCACCACTCTATGACGGGCATTGATCGCAAACTAGTGGTCAAGACTAGATCGAACACTGATTGAAAATCGATCTCAGTCTACTATACCTGGTGCCCAGCTTCACCCACCTCACCTATCAACTTCATCCCCCCACACATCAACTTAATTTGCCCCCCCCCACCAGAGTTTCTTCCAGGCATCTCTTCGGGGGGGGGGGCAAGCCCCCCCCCCAACGAAGAAAGTCTACCGCCCCCCCCCCCCCCCCGAACGAGATGGAACTAATAAGATAAACATATACTTTTACTAGTGTCCACCCCCGTCCACCCCCGGAAAATGTTGACCGCCCCTACCCCTGAAAATATCAAGTGCCCCCCCCCCCCCCCCCCAGAGAAAAAAGTCTGGAAGAAACACTGCCCCTAACACACATCAACTTAATTTGTCCACCCCCCCCCCCCCACACACACACATCAACTTAATTTGCCCCTACCCCACGCACACACACATCAACTTAATTTGTCCCCCCCCCCTCCCCAAATACACACAAAAACTTAATTTGCCGCTCCCCCACAAAAACTAAAATCTTAATTTGTCGTCGTTTCCCCCCCCCCCCCCCCCCCACACACACACATCAACTTAATTAGCCCCCCCAAACACACATCAACTTAATTTGCCCCCTCCCCCCACACACACATACATCACCTATCATTATACCTACCCCTTTTTTATAGGGTTGCCAGATAACTTTTCCGAAAATACTGGACACCTTTCCATCCTTCCCTTCTCAGGTATGCCGCAAAGCAGAAGAAGAAATATAAATACTGGACAAGTTTAATAACTGTCCAGTATTTATATTTATTTTATCCTGGACAGTCTTCTCAAATACTGGACTGTCCAGTTCAAAACTGGACACCTGGCAACCCTACTTTTTTATAGTCAGTTTTGTATTTATTTAAAAGCCTTATATGACAGTCGTTAAAAGAAAAACTGAAAAATAGACATTTAGACTACGATAAGAAGAGTAATAATTTTCTGATGGGTGTGCGCACGCATTGTGTTCCCAAAAACTGGAAGTTTTTTGTTTATTTTTTTAGATTTCATTGTAGCATACACGTTACATGGATCAGCTGAGCAAGATACATCCTATTTTAACACGGAACACGGTACATGGATTTGGCTAGAGCCCATTCGTTCTGCTTAGCCGTAGACACCACACCCCACCCAAAAATGTTAGGGGTGTTCAAGTACTAGCTAAATAAAAACGCTAAATCAGGCCATAAAACTTTCTATTTCAGTCGTTGTGAAAGGTAACTCGCGATATGCTTTATTATCGGGAGAGTTGTGTCCCCTATTTTTGCAGACTACAAGGCTACTAAGAAAAATCATATTACAAATTCTTTAGCGACGTTCAGGTATTTTTAAAGATTCTGTAAATGTAGATTCTATGTTGAAATGTTATTTTAACTCTTAAAACCGTAAAATTAATTTATATAGCCTAGGGCTTATATTAAATGTTTCAATAATCAGTCCGAGAATCAATAGTAGGGCCTTATGTCTGTGCAAAAAAAAAAGTAGCTTTTAATTTTAACTTTTTAAGTATTTTAACTCCCTTAGTTAAAAGTGCCAGTGCTACTCACTTCATGCCCTTGCCTAGGCTTATGGATGTACTCCTTCACATTCTGAGATATTTTGTATTTTATGATTTGTGTTAAACTAAATAATAAGGTCTACTCTTAACATTCTGTTCTGATACATGCTCTTAGATTCACTACAGATTAAAGACAATACTTTTGAAAACATTTCAGTTTCAGAAACTATAATATAATATTATATATATATATATATATATATATATATATATATATATATATATATATATATATATATATATATATATATATATATATATATATATATATATATATATATATATATAATATAATATATATGTATATATAGAGATATAGTGCCCACAACCCATGTTTACTCCCCCCTCCCTCCACAAACAATTGAAAGTGAAAAAAATATAGAGACTTAGATCTATTATTCTATATCATATAGAAAATATATAATTCTAATTATTGCAATCAATCATTTAATGCTAGCAGTCAACACACTAATAGTTACAGATATTGATCCAGCTAGAGTTGTGTTGTGTGTTGACTTAAGTTGTAGATCTAACTCTCTTCAATCAAAGTTTAATAATAGAGTAATGAGTTCTGCTTCATGATGAGCTACAGCCTTTGAAATCATATTTTAATGATGTGAACACATCTATTACTCTGGTTTGCTCTTTTTATAATCTTCTTCTTTCTATTCACAGAAAAACAAGATCATGATCATTGATTAAAAACAAGTGTAAAATATAGACCAACAATTATTGCAAATAAAAATCAGAATGGCAGTTGAATTAAATATTATTTTTCTAATAGCAGTGGCTATTATTTTTAAAACCTATTACATAGACAAGGAAGAACCTTGGGTTTCACATCTGAATACAACTTATGACTATATCATTGGTATGTTACAAATAATTCAGTTGATTAAATTCATGTTTGATTGCAAAGTTTAATTGTCTTTGTAATTTGTTTTTACAATTGGAATGATTAAAGTATTTAAAGATATAAGCAGTGGAAAAAAGAACCAAACATGAACATTTTTAGTTTTTTATATACTTTAATAGATAAGTGGTTAGATGAAGTGGTCCTCAATATTTTAATGAAGGACCCTCTTCGTTTCAGTGGGAGCTGGATCAGCGGGCTGTGTACTAGCCAATCGTTTGTCAGAATCTGCTAATGTGACGGTCTTAGTGCTGGAGGCAGGGGGCAGTGACGTGGGTGACCCTTTGATAGATACGCCAGGATATGCCCCTCTCACTCTCAAAACTGATATAGACTGGGCGTATTACTCAGAACCTCAGAGAGATGTTATGGGTGGCTTGAAAGATGGTGTAAGCATCTCCAGATTTTTTAATATTTTAGAATTTTATGTTGTTTATTTTTTAATTTTCATAACATAATTAAAGTACTGTGGGTTGTAATGTTAGATTTATAATAATTTTTAAAAGGGTTATCAGTTATTTTATTTTAAGTTAATAGGTTTATGGATATCATTAAAATGCATTTAAATCAAACAGTTTAACTCTACAGTAGGCCTATGAGTAATGATGTGTTGTTAACTTTGCCTTAACCCTGCATCACAATATTCAGCAATTCATCCTATTAATTTAATCCCAACAAAAATATATTTGAAGTTTTAAATGGCTTTCATAAAATTGTAACACAATTTTAGATGCTCAATATCAAATGGAAATTATGGATAAATGCAGTGGCGTAGGCAAGGGGGGGTGGGGGTTAGGGGATTATAACCCCTCCCATGGACTCATATATGACTTTGTGTACATGGAAGAATATTTGAACCCCTCCCATGACCAATTCCTGGCTACGCCACTGGATAATTGGATAGGATTTATTCAAAATTGCAAAAAAAGATGAGATTTTAAATTTGAATGCAAATATTCTTTTTGACACAAAAAGATAATAGAGCTAACAATGTTTTAAATGATTAATGATTTAACTTGGTACATGCACTTATTAAAATAGTAACTATTTACTGAGCATTGCAACCAATTTCCTTAACCCAGCGCTCCTTCTGGCCCCGTGGAAAAGTTGTTGGTGGTTCTGGTAGTGTCAATGCTATGATATATGCTCGTGGTTCTCGCCATGACTACGACAGATGGGCCAAGTATATGGGAGTGCCTGACTGGAACTATCAACATGTCTTGCCTTACTTCAACAAGATGGAGAACGTCTTGATAAAAGGTCTTGAGGATTCAGGTATAACAGATTGTGATATGTGTGGGGGCTTGTCAGATGACAAACAAAACAGAGGGGAACACAAGACAGCTGTAGTATTTGTTGAACTCTACTCTGGTTGATGTCCATTATTTGAAACTCTTCTCATAGATGAAATGACATCATTTAAACTCTTCTCATAGATGTAACATGACATCATTTAAACTCTGCTCATACAGGTGACATGACATCATTTAAACTCTGCTCATACAGGTGACATGACATCATTTAAACTCTGCTCATACAGATGACATGACATCATTTAAACTCTGCTCATACAGATGACATCATTTAAACTCTGCTCATACAGATGACATGACATCATTTAAACTCTGCTCATACAGGTGACATGACATCATTTAAACTCTGCTCATACAGGTGACATGACATCATTTAAACTCTGCTCATACAGGTGACATGACATCATTTAAACTCTGCTCATACAGATGACATGACATCATTTAAACTCTGCTCATACAGGTGACATGACATCATTTAAACTCTGCTCATACAGATGACATGACATCATTTAAACTCTGCTCATACAGGTGACATGACATCAATTAAACTCTGCTCATACAGATGACATGACATCATTTAAACTCTGCTCATACAGATGACATCATTTAAACTCTGCTCATACAGATGACATGACATCATTTAAACTCTGCTCATACAGGTGACATGACATCATTTAAACTCTGCTCATACAGGTGACATGACATCATTTAAACTCTGCTCATACAGATGACATGACATCATTTAAACTCTGCTCATACAGATGACATCATTTAAACTCTGCTCATACAGATGACATGACATCATTTAAACTCTGCTCATACAGGTGACATGACATCATTTAAACTCTGCTCATACAGGTGACATGACATCATTTAAACTCTGCTCATACAGATGACATGACATCATTTAAACTCTGCTCATACAGATGACAGCATTTAAACTCTGCTCATACAGATGACATGACATCATTTAAACTCTGCTCATACAGATGACATGACATCATTTAAACTCTGCTCATACAGATGACATGACATCATTTAAACTCTGCTCATACAGATGACATCATTTAAACTCATACAGACCATAAGAGAACAACAGGTGGCACTACTTTAACAAACTAGATCACATGACTGATATAAATAGTTCTCTGGTGTATCTTTGATTTACATACTACATCACTAATATAAAAATGCCAAAATTAATCAATAAAATAAAAGCGTATGCAATTTAACATACCTTATATGGTTGTTGTATAGATCATCTGCAATAGTCCAGAGCTCCAGCTTTAAATGATGAATAATTTAACACTGAAAAGAGCTTATCAAGCACTAATTAGTACATGAATCATACTTTTTTGGAGCTTAAAGAAATATTCTCTACTTTTTTTGTCATTGAGGCTACCAAATCTAACAGATAATAATCTATCTAATCAGCAGTTTACAAAACTAAAATTGCTTAATAATACAGTAATTCTAGTAAGTTTAAAAAATGTTTAATCATATTTCAATTATTGTTTTCATTTTTTTTTATGTGAAATAATTATTAAATATATATAGATAAATTTAATCACTGCAGATTATCGAGGGCATGATGGACCAATAACAGTCAATCACATAGAACCACATCCTATAGTGGAGAAGTTAGTTGAGGCAGCTAAAGCTGTGGGGTACCCTGATAATCAGGATTATAATGGAAGATCTATGGAAGGTAAGTTATGAAGTCATATCACGATTATAATGTAAGATCTATGGAGGGTAAGTTATGACATTATGTGTTAGACAGAATTTTTGGTTCCTTACTTAAGCTCTCATGACCAGTTTTAGCTTTTCCCAAAAATCAGTTTAGAAAACTAAGGTTTCATAATTGTTAGATTCTATAACACATACAATTTTACAGTTACATTTTTTTATGTTGCAAAACCAAATAAATTCAAGCCTGTTTTTGTGTGGTTAAGTTATTAGGTTGGATTTTTATGAAGCCTATTTAATATCATACACGTGGATGATGTTCATATTAGTAAAACATCTGTTGATATATCATTCTTATTGCTCATGGTGATTTAAAATTATGTTTTTGGTTGATCTGTGCCAGTTACTATTGAGCCAATTATTTAAAATTAATAGTTTATAAAATGTCTCATCCAAGGTGTATTCAATGCACAAGTAAACTCCAACAGTGGTGAAAGATGGAGCACAGCAAAAGCTTATCTCCATCCAGTGCTGGACAGGTCAAACCTCCATGTTGCTATCCACTCTCATGTCACTAAGGTTTGTTTCATTATTTTAAACATTATTTTCCTGTCTGAGATATGTCTCTCATCTAATGTAATTTAATGTTCTGTTTAAAACTTGTTTATAATGTCTAGATAGCAATAAAAAATAAAGAGTGTGAAGGAGTTGTATTGATATAATTTTTTGTCACTAAGGTTTGTTTCATCATCTTTTTAAACCAAAGTTTTCTGTTCTCAGTCTCTGTCTAAGGTAATTCAATCCTCTGTTTAAAACTTTAATGTCCAGGTAGTAATAAAAAACAAAGAGTGTAAAGGAGTTGAGGTCATAAGAAATGGGAGGAAGTACATGATACAAGCCAGGAAGGAGGTGATACTGTCAGCTGGTACTGTAGGCTCCGCCCACATCCTCATGCTGTCAGGTGTTGGACCCCAACAGCATCTTGAATCTCACAAGGTAAGACACATTTTTATCAATACCAATGCTGGAGTATAAATTTATATGGGTGTGAGGGGAGATGAAAAGATAGGATCTTCCGCCCATTGTGAGGGTAGGGAAAACACTAACATCACCAAATGTGAGAGTGGGGGTGGTGAAGATGATGAAAAGATCCAACTCACAGTTCAAGTCAAAATATAAAGTTCTTTATTAAAACTTATACAGAATCAACTTCCTATCTACTAATCTACACTGTACTACTACCACTACTATCTAACTGTATCTAGCTCTACATATGTCTGACCGTCTCTACCTAATGCTACATTTCTCTACCTAACTGACTGTTCTCTTTGCTAGCTAATTATCCTCTGTCTCCCCAGCTCTACATATCTTGACCACCTCTAACCGATACCTAACACCTTCTCTACCGCTGATCCAACTACGGACCCACGCTTCAGTGATCAGCTGACCGTCCCATGTGACCGGTCAGCTCCTGTACTTTCATTGGTCTCTCTGACCAACTCGCTATAGTCTGGTTCTGCTAACCTCTATCTGCTTGACCTGCCCTTGACGTAACCTTGCATCATCACAATGGGTTATTAACTTTTTACAAGATATTTAGTAATTAATTAGTCATAAACTATAATTAAAGTATTACAATTTTAGTTAAATTAGTCATTTTTGGAATCAAAATACAATCTAATTGGATTACTTTTTTAATATATAAGATTTAATATTACAAAAGCTTCAAATAAAATTTATATTTCTCTACTTCTTTGTTTAAGTAGATTTTTCTGTGATCTTTTATACTGAATTAGATTTGTTACTACATTGATTTTTTGCTATACTGATTTATATTTTTTGCAACACTGATTTAGATATGTTGCTACACTGATTTAGATTTGTTGTTATACTGATTTAGATTTGTTGCTACACTGATTTAGATTTGTTGTTATACTGATTTAGATTTGTTGCTACACTGATTTAGATTTGTTGTTATACTGATTTAGATTTGTTGCTATACTGATTTAGAATTGTTGCTGTACTGATTTAGATCTGTTGCTATTCTGATTTAGATTTGTTGCTATACTGATTTAGATTTGTTGCTATACTGATTTGATTTGTTGCTACAGTGATTTAGATTTATTGCTATACTGATTTAGATTTGTTGCTACAGTGATTTAGATTTGTTGCTACACTGATTTATATTTGTTGCAATACTGATTTAGATTTGTTGATAGAGTGATTTAGATAGATTTGTTGCTACACTGATTTAGATTTGTTGCTATACTGATTTAGATTTGTTGCTACACTGATTGAGATTTGTTGCTACACTGATTTAGATTTCTGTTGTTGCTAACCTACCTGTGGGAGAGAACCTACAAGATCACCTGTTTTTTGATGTTGGTGTGCAGATCAAAGAGCCTTTGTCTGCCACAAGAAATAGTTTCAGTTCTCTCTGGTCACATCTAATGTACAAGCTCTTTGGCACAGGTAAATTTTGTCTAACTAAACCCTGGGTGTTAGAATCAGCAACATGATACTTTTACATATCACTTGTAGGCCTATTCCAATGGGTTTTTTAATGTTAATAATACAACTTGATATTAATTATGTTTTTTTTATCTATAATATATGTCGTGTTTGTATGTCATGCTCCATAGGGCCTATGAGCTCTCCATTTTTACTAGAGAGCTTAGCTTTTAAAAGCACAACAAAGGAAACTAGGGAAATGGATTGGCCAGATTTACAGTTGGGGTTTACTAGTGCATTGCCAAGTGGTGTGTTACTGGATAAGTTTGGTTATAATGAAGAGGTATGTTGTTCTAGTTTAACACACAATGTTTAAACTCTTAGGTTAAATTAAATTGTAATAGTTGAGCATTAATTAACTTTATTGTATCTGTTAGATTATTTGTTTAAATAATCATTTAAGGACTTATTATATATGAAGATTTTAAGATTTATTTTTATTGCACCTCATGCAGGTCAAAGCTGAAATGGCTGGGAGGGATGTAGCTGATTATGGCTTTGCTTGCCTCCCTTGTCTTACACGCCCAGAAAGCAGGGGGCTCATTAGTCTGAGATCTAATGATCCGTTTGATTATCCTGTCATTCAAGCTAATTACCTGAAGCGCCAGGAGGACATAGAACTCCTGATTAGAGGTGACCTGCATTTAAATATTCTATTATTTTTTTAGAAACTGTTACAGTTAGGGTAGTATTAAATACCCACAATCTTCATTATCAGAAGAATGTGAATACACAATCTACATTATCAGAAGAATGTGAATACACAATCTACATTATCAGAAGAATGTGAATACACAATCTACATTATCAGAAGAATGTGAATATACAATCTACATTATCAGAAGAATGTGAATACACAATCTTCATTATCAGAATAATGTGAATAAACAATCTTCATTATCAGAAGAATGTGATTAAACAATCTTCATTATCAGAAGAATGTGAATACACAATCTTCATTATCAGAAGAATGTGAATAAACAATCTTCATTATCAGAAGAAAGTGAATAGGCCTACACAATCTACATTAATCTACAGTATCAGAAGAATTTGAATAAACAATCTTCATTATCAGAAGAATGTGAATAAACATTCCATAGGTACATAGATTAAAATTTTAATGAAACTTAGAACACCCTTTTAACCTTTGGCCTTTTTTCTAGCGACCCTTCTAAAAAAACTAATTTGCTGTTAGATTAATAGTTGTGGAGGTTTAATTAAGATAACAGTCCTAGACTTTGATTTGAGGTCAATCTTAGCTATGGGTGTAATTAACTTTTTTTCTTCTGATTAATGTTTATTCTTATTTTTGTATCTAAAGTACCCTTCATCCAGAGGGAGAAAGGGAACATAGGGGCTATCTCCCTTCGTCTCTCTTTTTTAACTAAAGTTTTAAGCATAAAATAAACAATGTTTCTTTTTTCTACTCCCACTGGTGTTATAATTAATCCACCATTCATAAAATTTCTATTTACACTTATATTTCATACAAAGTTTGTATCATTCATAATGTTTGTGAGATTTTAATAAACCAAATTTCTCCAGGAATAAACGAATGTAAAAAAATGCTTCAGACTAAGACGATGATGAAATTAGGGGCAGAGTTAACAGAGAGAACCATACCCGCAGTCTGTGCCAGTTACAAGTATGACTCACATGAGTACTGGCAGTGTCTGGTCAAGCGCAGACCACTCACCATGTACCACCCTGTTGGTACCTGTAAGATGGGACCACCAGGGGATGCCACTGCTGTGGTTGACCCTCAGTTAAGGTAAGCTTTTGGCAGAGTTACTTCCACTTTTTCTATTCACTTAATGACTGAGGTAAGCTTTCAACAAGACTGGTGTCCCCTTTTCTGTTTAATTAATGTCAGTAGTAAGCTTTTAACAAGATACCTGACATTTTTCTATTTAATTAATGCCTAAAATATGGAACTTTGACCATAAAATTAATGAAACAAAAACTGTTTTATAATTTCTCTCAAAATGTGTACCTTTTTGTATTCAATAAAAGTAAAGTTATATTTCCATTAATTTAATTTTTAATCTACAATAATATTTAGTGTAATAGCAAATTCTCATAAAACTATTGTAACAAAAATATTACAGTATGTTAAAGGCTATATTGTAACAAAAAGGATTCAGTATGTGTTACTGGTTGTATTGTAATAAAAATGTTACAGCAAGTGTTTAAAGTTGTATCGTAACAACGTTATGTGTTATAGGTTGATACAAGTAATGAAAGCTAAAACTAATTTTATCGTTTGAATTGTCTGTTCCCACCTCAGGGTACAGGGCATTGGCGGCCTGCGTGTGGTGGATGCCTCCATCATGCCCTGGATTGTGTCAGCCAACCCTCAGGCTGCTGTGGTCATGATTGCAGAAAAGTCTGCGGACATGATCCTGGGGAAAACTCCAATGCAGCCGCTACAGTTATGATAATCAACAAACATACCTAGATACACATGTGACCAAGTAGTTTTTTAAAGTATTTTGCATTAGATTTTTACAATGTACATTCTAATTATATACATGATTCCTATTATCTGACTATTTATTGTTAATAAGAATGATAGTTTATTATTTATATATATTAACCCCTTTACCGGGGAAAAAAAAATATTTTTTTTTTGGAAACCGTGTAATTGTTTTTTTTCATTATTTGATTTGTTATGTTGTCCTGACAAAATAAAACATCATTTTGACCTATTTTTATCATCCGCTGTTGAATTGGCTGTTAGATTAGCCTCCCTCTACATTGTTATTGATTTCCAATGCTATTTTCGTATCAAGACGAGTTAACTCGGGACGCACGGCACACAGACGACTTTTTTATCTGAAGACGAGTTAACTCGTGATGTACGGTTAAGCCCAAGATTTTAATGACGAGTTAACTCGAGACACACGGTAAAGGGGTTAAAACTTTTGTCAACCATACTATTTTAAACCCTGTCTTTCAGTATGCTTATGTTTCTTTCACTATTTATGTTAGCTTTTGTGTCTAGTTATAAATGTACACAAATCTAATGCCTTATTATAATTTATTAGGCCTTGCCATTTTAGTGTTTTCATGTTGTTTAATTCTTACATTACTATGTATGTATAAACAGTTGTATAACTATGTTGTTATTTATTTACAAAACATGTGCACCATGAATGAATACTCACTTTTATAATACTCTCCAGAATTTTGTTAGCATAAAGGTTTAACTAAATAAACTTTTTCTTGCCAGTTTTATTGGTTTTGATTATAACAAACTATATAATTGATGATTGTACATCTATAAAGGGGAAATTAAGTACTTAGCAATAAGAATCATCAGTGTCATTCTGTGTCATACTTTGAAAAAGTATGTTTATTGATTAGTTTATAGTGATGTGGTGTCAGCTACATTTAGAACGAATTACAAAAACGTGGGAAAAAATATTAAAAATGCTTATAAAACTAAGCTTTAAATGCGCTGAAAACATGAAACTAACACGCTTTTTTAAAAATGAAATCTTTGGTCGTGCATAAAATCTACAAAATTTGGCAACCAACGCCTTTCTTAATGAAAGCAAATTATTTTTTATTTTCAGTGCATTTAAAAGATCATTATAAGGATTTTTAAAATCTTTTTTATTATTATTTAAATTAAGCATAAATGAACTGACCGGATGAGTATGAGAAAGCAGAAATCATGAGTTTTATGTTGTTCAAAAACTCTGGTCAAGCGAGGCCATTACACCCGGACAAGTACAAGAGTGAAATGAAATAAAACAGTTCAGGCTGACAACAAAACTTTATTGGATGATCAGAATTTGTTGACTAACTATTTTAACTAAACATGTACAACAAAATGTATATCAAGTTTACCAAACAAGTTCAGTGTAAAAAATTGTATATTAAGTCATATAGATATGTCCATTTTTTAAAATTATGTTAGCTTACTGCTCAAAGGTTTCACACTTGTTAATTTACATGTTTTTCAACTTTAAAATGTTTTATCTGAACAGTCTACACGGAGATTTATCTTGTATTTTTAAGATGAAACAAAGTACAAAGTGTTTAGCCTTGTTAAAAAAAGTTGTCATTACCTGTCAGAAAATTATATAATGCCACAGCAATAACTAAAAATCTTAGGAAAATACAGTCAATAGGGGTGAACAAATTCTACTGCTAGAAATGGCAGAAGTATTTGATTGGTGGATAAGATGGTATCCAACTTCATGTATTTGGTGGTTGAGACAGTGTCATGGCTCCTATCTCAGTTGGCTTCAGGTACTAAAAAGGGCTGAATGGGCTCAATGATATCTTTTGATTATGCTTAAGCCACAGACCAGGTTATCACCAGGATTTAAACTTCAGACCTCAGGTTTTAAGGATGACCACCAATTGAGTCCTCCACTGACCACCATCCTTACCCATGCCAATTTATATACTTGTCTGATCAAATATTACACCAATTGATAGCCAATTGTTTGTTGTTTTTCTAAAATAAGACTATTTAACAAACAAAAAAATTGTCATGTCTTACAATAATTAAAAATATATACACACACTACTAGCTAACAAGCATCTTCTGACAAATGTGTTTTCTTAAAAAGAATATGTCAAGGTGTTCAACAATTTTTAGAAGACAACCCCTAAAGCTGAGACAGTTATGACTGCACATAGCACCAATTGATCCTCACAGGGTTTTTTTTTAAAATTACAGGTTTAAAAAAATGTAAAAGTGTTAACAAACATAACCATGGTAATAAGTAGGCATATGTGAAGAAAAAGACTAGAAATTGACCAAAAAAGCTGTTATAACTATGCAGACAAAAGTTTAGATCTGTAATGACTATTTAGATAGGTTGAAATTTGTATAACTAGACAAAAATGTATACTATTAAGCAAAATATTCTATGTGTTCAAACTGCTGAAAAAAGTGACAGCTGAGTAAAATGTGTAAAAAATATAAATATAGAATGACTAAAGATTAATGCCAAGGATAGGATCAAAGATAATATGAATCTCAGATTTAATGAAGATTATATTTATGTTGAGTTAACACAAAAAATGTTGAGAGTAGTAGAAATTTTAAATAAAACTATGAATTAAAACACAAGTAAATGTATCCCTTCCCACTTCAGATACGAACATGGAATGTTATAATAAAAAAAGAACCATTTCTCGTTAATTAGCAATTTGATATTTCTTTGAGACAGGAATGAGTTTCATGAATTACAATAGAACATGTTATTCACATTATTAAACAACAATAATAAATACAACAAACCAGTGGTTTCAAACCATCTGGTGTCTGTTTGATTATGTATCCTTTAATACTGGCCAAAAAACTTATACATTTTAAAATAAATAACAATCATTAGAACATTAAAAACAGAAAGGTATTTTTTTTAAAAAAAAGGAATGTTATTCACTAACATTACAGAAATGTATAAAATCTCTAAATACACAAAATAATTCATGTGGTTTTTTTCAATAAAAATAAAATAAATTGATTATAATTCAATTTAATTTTTACCTTAACTGTAAAGCCTGTTTAAAATGACAAGCCCTCTGGATTTACTTTAAAAAATTATTAGTGGGAAAAAAACTAGCAATAAAAATAGCGACTAGTATAACAACATCAAATAGCTTACAACATAAATTTTAAGATATTTACAGTATTTTGACATTGAAATAAACAAGGAATGTGACACCCCAGCATATCACAACTAGCATTTAGCAGCAACCAATGTTGGAATATCAATGACAGTGTAAAAATAAACAGCAATAAATGTACAGACTAATAAGTTAAGGAATGTACATTGATGTAAGTGAAATACACCAAGAGCAATAAATCACATTGTTGTAACCTAAGGTGGCTGCATACACAGAACATACCTGAAGTGTTAATAAATATACCAGAGTGATAAAAAGTAGTCTGGTAGTGATTGATAATTACATTGTTCTTTAATTACTTAATTAAGCAAATTTTTAAGTAGGATTTTTAAAAAAAACCAACAAAATAAGCACGTGTTAACAAAGTGCTGACTAGTCTTATATAAGTTATTATGTAAAAATGGTAATGAGTTGTGTTTTGTATTATGACTGGAGAATAAACCAGCTTTAAAAAAATATTTGTCACATTTGATTATAAAAATTAAAACAATCTTGTAAAAATGAGATTGTGCCTCAACCAACAGACTATAAAATTTGTAATATCAATACATTTTATTATTATGCACCGTTCTATATTTCATCACTTAAATTAATCTCAAATGTCCCACTTAAATAGGTTGGTCAATGAACACTTTTTACAAACTTTTACTTTGTTCACAATTACTGTTCGTTAACAAAAGGGGAGATGACTGTTGTAGTGTGAAGGGTTGTTTTAAAAGAGAATACTTTCTTCACAATAATGGGGAAGATATAAAACAAAACAAGTATTAAAATCATTATCATAACAAGCTTTAAAGCATACTAAAAATAGGAAAGCAAGCTCAGCTCTAAATACCATATTTGTAAAAATTAAAATGTTAGTCACAAAATATTTTGAGAAGATTTCTAGAGTCAAAATCTTATTTTTACTAAAATAAATAATTAAGATCTAGATTTATGTCCATGCTTTTAGCCCTTTAAGTTTGTTATGAAAATGTTTTTTGATACTTGTTCTAATTTTTTCAACTTAAACCACTGCGTTAAGTTTGGAACAAGGTTTATACAATAGCTGTCTACTATAAATGATGGAACACGGCTTGCACAATATTTGCCACCTATAATGAAATCTGGCTTACACAATACTTGTCAACCATGACGGAATATGGCTTAGACAATGCTTACAATAATGGCCTACACAGTCTACTCATCTGATGTGTACCTGAATCAAGATTTCAGCTGATCAGTTGACGCTGAAGTAAGATTTGTCGTCCACAGATTTCATGGGCTGGGCATCCTCTTCTTCCCTCAGCCGAATGAAAAAGAAAATGGCTCCCCCCATCAGAAAGAAAACAGTGCCACAAGCTATGCCAAATGTCCAAGAGAACTCAAAGTCAGAGGTTTCCGCATTGTAGTCAGGGTTTGTTCTTACCTAGGGAAAACAAAATAACCACGGTATAATTTCAAACTAGACTCATAACAGAACCTTAAAAGCTAGTTTAATATCAGAATGACCTACGACATTAGAAAGTCTGGAATTTGAATACAGATTCAAGTACATCCAACTCACATTAGGGAAAACAAGGGTGGTCTGGCATAGTCCTGACTACACCATCTTTCATATACCGAGATCACAGAAATAACAAGTGAACTTTACTTCATACTTCACTTGGTCCATATAGCATTAGGTTCTAAAAGGAGGTTTACATTTTTACAACATGACCCCCACTACATGTTTAAGCTCTAACAAAATCAAACTAATCCTCACATTCAAACAGAAACAGGTTAAACAAAGAGGTAGACTTTAGTTTCTCTATGACACTTACCTCCTGTGTAAACATAACAGGGTAAATGATGAGACTAATCACCATACAGATACCTAAAACAAAACATAGGCCATTAAGAAGGGAAATAACCTCAATTTACTGGATCATATTATTATGGTCTTGTAGTATTATAGTTACTTAGATTTTTTTAAAACCATACAACGTTCTGATAAAAATGTTTATGTTATATTCTAAAGATCTGTTACAAATGTTGGAATACTTCAATATTTCCAATGATGCATTAAAATAAAGATCAACAGAAGAAAAAATGAAGCTCTTACAGGAAAGAATGCAGACTCCACCAGCTAAGACATATGGCATACGTCGCTTAGCACAAAGACCCCATATTCCAAGTGCTGCACCCAGCACATCAGCTATGAGGGACAAGAACACCATAGCAGCACAGCCTGCAAGCCAGTCTACAAAAAAACCAACATTCTCATTAAATAGAAAATCAATACAAGAAAGAAGAAAATTAAATATGACCACTAGACAATCAGGCAACAAATAAAAAAAAAAAAATTATGATTTGATGAATGAAGTTACCTGCACTGAGGCACATCTCAAATGAAGCATGAACCTTCAAGCAATCCCACCAAAGCCCCCATGACTTAACATCGCCCTCATAAAAAGACGCACTGACCCAATCAGGACCTGCCAGTGACACAATGGTTAGAACTATTGCAATGCTCACCATCACCACTGACATGATCTGTAAAAATAAAAATTACTGCTTATTCAAATTTAAGTAGCAATACTATGCCTAGATTCTAATTATTTTTTAACAAGGAAAATAAAATTAGTAGTTCTTAGTCTCTTAGACAGGGGATTACTGTAAATTTATTAGCCTACAGCCTACTTGTTTATGAAAAGTGATGTGTGACTAATATATTCAATAATATCCTTATAAGTTATTTTATGGGAAGGCAAATATCTTTAACTTCAAGTTTAAATTAATGAAAAATGCATGGGTTAAAGGGAGTGTCTACTCGTAATTATATATTGTTTTACTGAAATTAAATTTTTGCATTGGCCTAGCTACGTAATTAGCTATTTTTAACAAACAAATCATGGGCCCATTATTTATTGTTTAAAATAAAATGTATTGTCCAGCGTATGCTTAAGCCTACATATTTTTTTATTATCTTCTGTAGGACATTCAACTTTTTTATATTGTGATGTTTTTTACTGTACGGCTGGTCGAAGTGGTTATGCTTCCAGGCAGCAAGTGTTTTGAGATGTGTTACAAAAGATATGTATTTTGTCCCTCCCCCCTCATGTTTACTTAGTAAATAAAGACTGTTGAGCTTTTAACTTTTTAAGGGATATGATTACAGCTACAGATTAGGCAATAGCCAATCCAATGTTTTATGGCAACTTTAAGACTTCTTAAGACATAAGTTGAGTACTTTATGCAGTTTATGGTAGGCATGACCATGAGAGCTCGGGTTAGGAATAGGAACAGGATATGGTTAAATCTAAAGATGTTAGACCAACATAACAGTTGGCTGACAAAGTAACAAACAACAGAAGCATAAACAAACATTAAAATTAAACATTGTAGGCCTATTTTGAAGTTCAACTCAAGCCTTGAACTTGAACGCTTGTTTTACCTTGAATGGTCGAATGCTCTGAAACTCTCCCATTATTAAAATTATCTTTTAAGCAAACAACGATGAACTAAGATTTTGAACAATAAATATAAATGTTACTAGTAGATCTAGATCTGTATCTAGATCTAGTATAACTCGAAAATGTTCATTTAAAAGAGGTTGGGTAGTCTATCCTTCAGATCAATGTTTCATAGATCTACTATGCATTCATTTGCAAATGTTTAGCGGATGTAGAATTTTACACTTTAATGATCATTTTTGTAAAAGAGTTCGGATTTCCTGGAAAATTTAATCAACAATGCAGCAACTTTCCCGTGTATTTTTTTTTTTTTTTTTTTTTTTTGCAGATGTAGATAGAAGACACAACTCGTGACAAAAAAATGCCAGTGATGAAACAGTCAGCCCTGTAAAAATTGCCTCAAACAAACGGACCCTGTCATATAGGCTCCAGACAATAGGGCTCCTGTCATCACCAGAGGCGTAGCGACCCTACCCGGCGCCCGGGGACAAACTTTTCGATTTGCATCCCCCCCCCCTCAAGATTTCGATTTGCATCCTCCCCCCCCCCCTCAAACTTTCGATTTGCACCACCCTCAACCTTTCAATTTATTTTTCCAACCCATTTTGGCGCCCCCTAAGGTTGGCGCCCGGGGACATATGTCCCCCGCCCCCCCCCCCCCTCGCTACGCTACTGCACGATTCCTAAGCAAATCCAAGTTTATTAGTCTAGTAATATTAGTTTAATTTCGATCAATTATTATATATTATCTATGAGGTGCCAGAAAAGAACGGTAGTATGTTAGTTTCTCTGTACTCGAGACACTCCATTTTACAATAGCTTTTGTCGCTACAATTAATCTTCTGTCAGTTTTTTCAGGCATCTCCCCCCCCCCAACCTCCTGACGAAATAGAGAAAATATATATTATAATTATAGCCTAAAGGCCAGGGCCCACTTTAACCATCATCTGCCCTCCTCCCACTCTCCAGAAAGTTTAAACTTTAAAACAAAAGTGCCCCCCCCCCCCCCCCCCATATGGCAGGAAACAGATTCAACCCTCAAGCATCTACTTTTAGGGTCGATTTTCGCCAATTTTCAAAGTAACAATTATTGACATATTATATATCAATTTTGTTGCTTAACAATCGAGGAATTCAAAAATATAAAAATTAATAGCACTAGACATTTACATCACGTTCAAAATGTAGATTAACCACACTCACTCAACTGAGATTTTTTTTTACATCTAAATGTAGTGAGGTCTAAAAATCCACGAAATTCACAAAATTAACAATATAATTACACAGAAATGTCACTTAGGCATACATTTATTTGTAAATGTGTCAAACTTTACAAAATATACCAGTTTATAGCTTATTTCTATAATTATTCTTGAGAAAAAAAACGACCGCCCTCCCCTTTAAAATTCTGGCTTTTAGAAACACTCTGGGGAAGAAAAAAATAACAGAGTTAAATATAGAAGGTCTATATAAAAAACATAATTAATAAAATATGTCTATATGCCAATTTTTAATATAGTTGCAGCATTTACATGGCTAATTATAATTGTTTAGTACTTTAAACATTAATTTAAAGTTACGACTCTCTGTGGCGTCTTTCAAGTGTAGTGTCAGTGTAGGAGTGTAGGTGAACAGGGTGTTAGGGCCTGATACGATTTCATTAGAATTGGTAATGAACAGAATGTATAATTAGAACTGGCATATAAAAACAATGTTGATAATAGATGCAGTTGTTTTAATGCTACTTATAATAGATCAAAATGACAAACATAATTAAAACCCAAGAATCTGGAAGCGCTGACCTCATTTTACTGACACGGTTGTCAAATAGTAAGTAGATCTAGATCTAAAAAATGGTGCCCTGTCAAAACGGCCCGGGACAAATCGGCCCCGTCAAAACGGCCCCGTTAATACGACCCCGTCAAATCGACTCCCGACAAACCGACCCCGTCAAAATAACCCCGTCAAAAGGGCCCCGACTTATTGGCTCCCGTCAAATGGGCTCCCGTCATATTGACTTGCGACATATAGGCTCCCGACAAATGGGCTCCCGATATTTAGGCTCCCGACAAATGGACTCCCGACATATTAACCCCTGACAAATAGGCTCAGGACATATTGGCTCCCGACAAAGCGGCTCCCGACATATTGGCTCTCGACATAAGGGCTCAAGACAAATGGGCTCCCGGCAAATGGGCTCACGACATTTTGGCTACCGACAAATGGGCTCCCGACATATTGGCTCCCGGCAATTGGGCTCCCGCCATATTGGTTTTTGACAAAATGACTCCCGACATATTGGCTCCAGAAAAATGAATGATATGACCACTATTGGCATAAAAGTAACCATTGTGTCCTACCTCCAATACCACCATAACCTCTTTTTAATGCCCGAATGAAATTATTTTTTCATGAACCAACATTAATTCACAAACAAATCGAGCCCTTATCAGCTAAATTCCACCAATTCTAAAGTTTTGATAATGTTTAATTTACAACAGAAAAGATCTGTTGCTTAAAAGCGAGCACAGAAGTGTAAATGTATGATATACATGATGTTAACATGATAAAAGCATTTTGTTTTGATAACCTACAAGCACAGTGGCGTAGCGAGGTCAGGTGTCACCCGGTGCGGCACTTAATGGTGTCACCCCCCCCCCCCCCCCGAGAGGCGTTGCGACCCTTCCCGGGGACAAACTTTCAAGTTTTCGATTTGCACCCCCCCCCCCCCCCCCCAAACTTTCGATTTGCACCCCCACCCCCTCAACTTTTTCTCTATATATTTTGCTATTTTTTGCCTTTGTGTCACCCCCCTAAATGGTGTCACCCGGTGCGGTCCGCACCCCCCCCCCCCCCTCGCTACGCCCCTGTACAAGCATATTGCAGTTAGGAAGGTACAGCGTGGACCCTTCTCCCCACACAATGAGTTGGAACAGACTATAACCGACTCAATTATGGATGTCATAGATAGATGACCCTTAAATTAAAACATACTATATTTTATAATAGATAAACTAATATAAAAATAAGACCTGCCGAACAAGAGATGCATACGTTGTATTACATAAGAGTGTTGGATAAGCTAACTCTAAAGAATATTGATGAAGGGGTCCCACTGGCAGATGTCATATTCAATGAGACCGCTTTGCCGGGAGACTTAGTCTCTACAGAAACGGTATTGTCAGTGCAGTGGCGTAGCTAGGATTTTTGGGCCCCTATGCAAAAATTATCAGTGGGCCCCTTCGTCAGCCGTTAGGCCAGTGGCGTCGCTAGGTCGGGTCTCACCCGGTGCGGCACTTCGTATTGTCACCCCCTCCCAGGAAACAAAGCATATATATATATATATATATATATATATATATATATATATATATATATATATATATATATATATATATATATATATATATATATATATATATATATATATATATATATATATATATATATATATATATATATATATATATATATATATATATATATATATATATATATATATATATATATATATATATGTGTGTGTGTGTGTGTGTGTGTGTCGGCCTACATAGGCCTAAAATTTATATATATGCCACATACTGGTACACGTACGTGTTTAAGCTTTAATCACTGCTGAATTAATAGTCACGATGTTTATCTACAGTCTGTTTATAATACAGTTGGATGTAGCATTGTTTTCTTTATAGTTTACGTTTACGTCGTGGTGTCACAGCCCCCCCCCCCCCCTCTTGATATAATTTTCGATTTATACTTAGAAGACTATTTAACTTTAACTAATGGATCTGGAAAATGGCATTTCATTCTATAAATTTTACAATTTTTTGCCTTTGGTGTCACCCCCCCTAAATGGTGTCACCCGTTGCGGTCCGCACCCCCCGCCTTGCCTTAGCTACGCCTCTGCGTTAGGCTACAGAGGAGTTAAACGAAGAGATCAACTTCTACTTACGATGGATATTTTTTAATATATAAATATTCTGAAGGCAACATTTTGTATTTTATATATCCTGATTTTGTATTTATACTATTTTATTATGCTTGCCAACTACTGCTAAAAAGTTTATTTATAGGCTGATTCTCTCAATGTCTTGCACGACAAAGTGATATAGCCTGTAGTGTTATTATAACGGTTGGGCTCTGTTTGACCCACAAACACTGAATCCCACTGCCGAAACGGTGGGGGGGGGGGGGGGGGCTTTTTGGAACTTTTAACCTTTTTCTTTTTTAAAATTATTTATATGTAACAAATATTAAAATTTCATTGTAAAAGTTTTAATTTGTTATGAGGGAAAAGGGCCCCTATGTGCCTTGGGCCCCCATGCCTTGCTTACGCTAGCTTTACGGTAGCTACGCCACTGTGTCAGTGGTCCTTTTGTCTGGAGCCAAATTGACAGGAGCCTTTTTGTCGGGAGCCAACATGACGCTAGCCTATTTGTCGGGAGTCGTAATGACGGGGGCCGTTTTGTGGAGAAACTAAATGGCGGGAGCCTATTTGTCGGGAGTCGTAATGACGGGGGCCGTTTTGTGGAAAAAACTAAATGACGGGAGACTATATGTCGGGAGCCAAAATGACGGGAGCCTATTTGTCAGGAGCCTTATTGACTGGAGCCCTTTTGTCGGGAGCCTATATAACGGGAGCCTATTTGTCGGTAGCCTAAATGACGGGAGCCCATTTGACGGGAGCCAATAAGTCGGGGCCCTTTTGACGGGGTTATTTTGACGGGGTCGGTTTGTCGGGAGTCGATTTGACGGGGTCGTATTAACGGGGCCGTTTTGACGGGGCCGATTTGTCCCGGGCCGTTTTGACAGGGCACCGTAAGTATCTTTTGATTTAAAAAAAAATACGCTTAGTTCTAAGAAAAAAAAAATTCTATGGTGTACTCGATCCCTATCCCAAAACGTGCCAGCCATATCGCATGCGTAGTCAGCTACTCAGCTGCTTATCAAATCGATGAATTTTAAACTTATATAATAAAAGTAGGTCACCCTAAAAAAAAAGAGTAAAATGGCTCCCGTTTTCACGACAGCCGTCACTCGATTCATAATTTACAGAGTTATAAAGTTCTACTTTCTTTTGGCTATAGATTTAAAGAAATATTAATTTGTTATTACTCATGCGTTCCAACAATTGTACCTAATTTTAATAAACATTGGATTAGTAAGGACTCGATTCTTTTTAGAATTAGCCCTCGACACTATACAGACTATTGCGAAGAAACAGACTCGCGCGAATGTCGTGCGTAAGCTGGTTCAGTGGGCGAAGATTAGAACCCAATCAGACGGAAAATTTTTACTTTGAAATAATTACATTATCAATTAATTTCGATTTAAAACAAATGGCTTAAAGTCAAAAGTAAACTAAAATTTAAAAACTTTGTTATTCGCAGTGTACTCAAGATTCTCGTGTTTTAAAGATAAGTCTAGTTTTACTACGCGTGCGTGCATGGTGCGAATATCGATTTTCCCCGACAGAAAATCATAAAAAAAATTTTTTTAAGTATCTACGGCAAAATAATACTTATATTTTACAGAATTAAATACATTTAACTAAACTGTTATTTAAGTACATGCCTCGGAGGAGAAAAATACAATTTTATATCCGTAAAAAATTAACTGAAATCCCCGCTTTCAACGACGCCGATGTGTCGTAATTATGGCCATTCACTTTGTTCAAATTAAAGTAAAAAACACATTCAAATATACTTTTTTTTACTTTCATAATTTACAGCAATCATTTCTAATGAAAAATCCATAAAAATAATAGTTATTTTTACAAAATAGTATTTCTTACCTTATTAGTGCAGTACACGTACTTTTCCAAGTAGATCCATTCCGTCCAGATTTGCATACTTCGCATCCTTCGCCGCGGCACAAAATGTCATAAAAAACGTATTCCACAAAAATGTTGCTAACGAAGCTTGTAAAAACATAGCTCTATTTATTAGTATAAACAAAATCCCCGAACGATGTCTGGTTAGAAAGTTTATGAACGGCGAAGATCGAATATGCATTTTCCGGTACTAATCTGTTTCCTGCCATATGCATCCAAAAGTACATAATCATGCATTACAAAAACAAAATGAGTGGGCACTGGTTGCTTGTTTTATATCCTCCCTCCCCCTTCAATGCAGAGGTGTAGCAACCAATTCCGGCGCCCAGGGCAAACAATCAATTTTGTGCCGCCACCCCCTCCTATATTTAGCTACGCCTCTGCTTCAATGTACCTATTGTTAATGTCACCACTAAGCAAAGTACAAATTCTTGCCACGATTAGTAGGTGTACTTATAAATTAGATGTTTTTGGGCTGAATGTATAGAAGCACAATTTGGACAGCCTATAATTAGTACACTTCTGATTCCATTCAGCTTTTGCAATTAAAATCACTAAAAGATTAAAGTAACTGTTTCAATAATAATTCATTAAGCCCAAGTAAAATGTCAATTTTTTCACTCAGTTTGTAAAAAATTTATAAAAAAATTTATGTAAAAAATTTATACTAAAAACTATCTATTTACACATTCTCCTCCAAATGATAACAAAAACCCAGTTTGTACAAAATGTTTATTTATGCAATACATACTGGCATGAATAACAAAATGCATCTCCAACCCTGAATACCATGAAGATGGAGTTGTTACAAGAAAAGAATGAAACAAACAGAAATTTTTGAGAAATTTCGTCACGAAAAAAAAAATTATGCCACTAATATCACTTAATGGCAGAATTAATAAATGCTTGTAAATAATTGATTAAACAATCTATAAATAAAATAAAGCAATTTAAATAAAAGGCTGAATATTACATAAATATTTAGGCAATAGTTGTATATTGAAGAAATTTTTTTTGCAAGCTTGGCAGTTTATATCTAGTGAAGTTTACAAGCAGTTTAATAATATAGTTAGTTATATGTATTTGTAATACTGCTTTAATTATGCTCTTTCTCAAACAGCTTGTTTAGGTAGTTAGGCTACACTTGATTCACACGCTATTCTTTTATGGACAGATTATTGTACAGTGTCTGTTGAAGGAAACCAGTGACAATAACATCATACAATGTGTTATCTAATTTGTTATCAAGTGTGTTATCAAATTATTTTTCTTATCTTCAACTCAGTAATAAATAATTTAGCTTTTACGACCTAACGCTTGCAAGCATCATTATTATTATTTTCCTAAAATTTAGAAATAGGCCTGAGCTAAAAAAAAAAGTGAATACATGTAAGGAATTTTAGAACCACAAATAGGAGCTTTATTTTTTATTTTAAAAGTTTCCAATTCTGAATGTACTGAAGTGGCACTGTAGTTGTTTAATTCCAACATTATTGCATAGATTAAATGTTGTTTTTTCGTACATAGGGAAATGCTTTAAAAATTTGTTTTTATAAACTTTCTATGATTTGGTTTAACCATGAGGACAGACTTGTATAGTGTAACCCTTTAGTGCCCAAAGAGGGTCTGAGGCTGGTTGTTTTTTAATTGCAAAAATATTTAGCCATTATAAGGTCAACAACAATAGAAAACTTATTTTTTTAAGATTGTTCTACAAAAAAAGTATAAAAAATAATTAGGGCAGATTTTTCCCAGCAAAAGGCACACACATTTTAAATTAATTTTAAATAAAATTCAACACTATTAACAACAAAAAATATTAAACAATTGATCACTGGTCATTTTTATGTATCATCATTTAAACAGTCTAAACAAATTACTATAGGAGTCGGTTGTCTAAACAAGGTTCTATAGAATTAGAAGAGGGTTGTCTAAACAAGGTCTTATAGAATTAGAAGAGGGTTGTCTAAACAAGGTCCTATAGGAGCGGGTTGTCTAAACAAGGTCCTATAGAATTGGAAATGGTTGTCTAAACAAGGTCCTATAGAATTAGAAGAGGGTTGTCTAAACAAGGTCCTATAAAATTAGAAGTGGGTTGTCTAAACAAGGCACTATAGAAGTGGGTTGTCTAAACAAGGTCCTATAGAATTAAAAGAGGGTTGTCTAAACAAGGTCCTATAAAATTAGAAGAGGGTTGTCTAAACAAACAAGGTCCTATAGAAGTGGGTTGTCTAAACAAGGTCCTATAAAATTAGAAGTGGGTTGTCTAAACAAGGCACTATAGAATTGGCTTGTCTAAACAAGGTCCTATAGAATTGGAAGAGGGTTGTCTAAACAAGGTCCTATAGAATTGGAAGAGGGTTGTCTAAACAAGGCACTATAAAATTAGAAGAGGGTTGTCTAAACAAACAAGGTCCTATAGAAGTGGGTTGTCTAAACAAGGTCCTATAAAATTAGAAGTGGGTTGTCTAAACAAGGTCCTATAGAAGTGGCTTGTCTAAGTGGGTTGTCACATGATCACAGTGTACATAACTTGGAGACCCAGTTGTCTGGATCTGACCTGGAAAAAAAATGTATTTCATTGACTATAAAAAACTGGGATTTTTAATTTTTTTAAAATTATTTAATTATATAACAACCATCCATTTTATTTTATTTTTAAAAAATCTAATTTGCCTAACATATTGAGTTAGTAATTATTTAAAATGGATAGGATGTGTATTTTTTTGTAATTTACATTTTAGATTTAAATACCTAACATAAAGTGTAGTAAAAAAGAAAATAGAGCAAATATTTTGATTTATCCTAGTTCAGAAAATCGAAATAAATAATTGAGTTAAAGACAGGCAGCTGTTACTTATTTTACTCAGTGTTAAAAAATATCAGAACAGTTTTATCAGTAAACAGCAGTGAGTTATCTAACTCCAATTCTAGAGATTAAATAAAATGTGTCTACTTACTTGATGTCATCTTTTTTTATCACCCCTCCCTTTGACATGAGCTCTGCTGCTTGAGAAACTATTGGGTCCCAACCCAGACTAGCAACAGCCACCACTGTTTCATTCCTGCAGTCAAAGGAATCAAAATCCAGTTATACTAAGCTCAACTCACCCTGATTACTATAATGCTAACAAAATCAAGTTCTAACTACTTGTTAGATTAATAATTAACTTGATTAAATATCCAATGAGTTATAAGATCAGTAATTGTAAAATCAATTCCTGAGTAGTTGAACTGACTTGGTATAGAAGGCAACAAATTTGTTGTCGTCCACATCACCATGTAAGATGATGTCATCATAGCCAGGGCCATAACCTGCAAGACAAAGGGAAATCATTCACAGGAAAAGTACATTTAAACAAATAATTGGGATCATTTTAAAACAGCCAATTTATCCACAGTTGTCTGACAAGTATTGGTATATCTGATATTTTGATTTCAAGATCAACGAAGACAAAAACAAAATCAGAATTGTACAAAACAAATATTATAAAAATATACTAGAAGTGGTAAACAAAACCTGTTTTTGTTTGGCTGTACTTGTCTTATGGTTTATTGTCAATCATCTAATTCTTCTATTGATAACTTAATCTTAATTACTTTTAAACCTACCAGCATATCTGATGCTCTTGCCATACTGGACTGTCCAGAAGTATGGAACACTGTGAATGTCTTGGGCTTTACCTGCTATGCTGAGCCCAGCTATCTTTCCTACACAGGAAGAAAGTTCAAAGATTAATAAGTGCACTGTGTATTACTGCATTATGTATTCATGGGATGGCTTGGGATGGTGGAGAGCACAACTACTAACACAGAAGTCTTGAGTTCGCATCCTGGGCTTAAGTCTATAGGATATCTTTGAGTCCATCAATCTCTGATGGGTACCTGACTCATATTAGGGCTGGGCATAGTGCTGACTACACTATCCCTTCATATGCCAAGGTCATAGAAACAGGTTAACTCTACTTCATCCACCCCACAGACTGCCAGGTTTGAAAGGGTAACTATTTTTTTAATATATATTACTGGGTTATCTTTCAAAATGTTAGTATTGATGTTAAATGTATTACTGAATTATCTTTATACAGTTTTAGTTAAAATACAGTATTGGCGTCAAATGCATTACTGAATTATGTTTATACAGTTTAAGTTGGAATACAGTAACGATGAGGTAAAAGTTAAAAAACCAAACTAACCATGCTGGTGAGCCACAGTAAGTTAAAAAACCAAACTAACCATGGTGGTGAGCCACAGTAAGTTAAAAAACTAAACTAACCATGCTGGTGAGCCACAGTAAGTTAAAAAACCAAACTAACCATGCTGGTGAGACACAGTAAGTTAAAAAACCAAACTAACCATGCTGGTGAGACACAGTAAGTTAAAAAACCAAACTAACCATGCTGATGAGCCATCTGCCAATGCTGGACGTTGGCCTGCTGGTTGTTGGCAATGAAGAGTGGGAACTCAACAATGTCGCCTGCAGCGTAGATGTCAGGGATGTTGGTGCGCATATTCTGGTGGAGATAGATGTTTTAAACAGTGGCAGTTCTAGAGGGAAGGGGGTGTCAGGGAGGACACTTTTTAATTGAAGGATCCCAAAATAAAAAATACACATACACACGTAATAAGTAAACATACAATATTTGTAGACATACACACACACATACATAAAGGTTACGGAATCCAAATGTTTGGAAGTATTGGTGAAACAAATGGTGGTTTACCTTATTGACTGTGACAAAGCCGCGAGGTGTTAGCTCCAAACCTGAATCCTTCAAGAAGTTTGTGGCTGGTACAACACCTGCAAGTTGTACAAATAGTAAATTAATGAGGTACTGGTGAACAGACTGGTAACACATGAGGTATTGGTGATCAGACTGGTAAAACATGAGGTAAGTTTTACTTAAAATATGTATAAAACTCATGTTTGTATTATATATGTGGATGTGTAAGCAAGAGATGTTTTATAACCTGCTAGAGACGTGTTGTATATGTGATGTCCTATGAACTGCTAGTGTACGTGTTGTATATGTGATGTCCTATGAACTGCTGTTGTATATGTGATGTCCAATGAACTGCTAGTGTACGTGTTGTATATGTGATGTCCTATGAACTGCTAGTGTACGTGTTGTATATGTGATGTCCTATGAACTGCTAGTGTACATGTTGTATATGTGATGTCCTATGAACTGCTAGTGTACGTGTTGTATATGTGATGTCCTATGAACTGCTAGTGTACGTGTTGTATATGTGATGTCCTATGTACTACTAGTGTATGTGTTGTATACGTGAATGCCCTATGTACTGCTAGTGTACATGTTGTATACGTGAATGCCCTATGTACTGCTAGTATACATATTGTATACGTGAATGCCCTATGTACTGCTAGTGTACATGTTATATACGTGAATGCCCTATGTACTGCTAGTGTACATGTATACGTGAATGCCCTATGTACTGCTAGTGTACATGTTGTATACGTGAATGCCCTATGTACTGCTAGTGTACATGTTGTATACGTGAATGCCCTATGTACTGCTAGTGTACGTGTTGTATATGTGAATGCCCTATGAACTGCTAGTGTACGTGTTGTATATGTGAATGAGCTTTGTACTGCTAGTGTACATGTTATATACGTAAATGCCCTATGAACTGCCATAAGAGTGTGTGGGGACACCTTACCCACTCCCATGACACAGACATCAGCTGGTAGAACTGCTAGTGTACGTGTTATATATGTGAATGAGCTCTGTACTGCTATTGTACGTGTTGTATACGTAAATGCCCTATGTACTGCTAGTGTACATGTTGTATACGTAAATGCCCTATGTACTGCTAGTGTACATGTTGTATACATGAATGCCCTATGTACTACTAGTGTACATGTTATATACGTAAATACCCTATGAACTGCCATAAGAGGGTGTGACACCTTACCCACTCCCATGACACAGACATCAGCTGGTAGAACTGCTAGTGTACGTGTTATATATGTGAATGTGCTCTGTACTGCTAGTGTACGTGTTGTATACGTGAATGCCCTATGAACTGCCGTAAGAGGGTGTGACACCTTACCCACTCCCATGACACAGACATCAGCTGGTAGAACTGTCCCATTAGCCAGCACAGCCTCGGTCAGTTTACCATCTTCACCTTTGAACTCTTTCACGCTGGTATCAAAATAGAATTTGACACCCTTACCCTCATGCATCTGTTCAGTAAAAAAAAAAAAAGGTTAAATTTTTATTTCCAGCAGATTTAGAGTTAAACTTTAAGTCATCTAAGCAACTCATACTTTTCTCTTCCTCACATATAAACTATTTTAAACTGACACTAAAATCTTAATTACTCTGAATATATTTGTAAATTCTTCCACACTGATTAAACGCAACTTTGAGAATTATTTTCTACAAGAAATGTACCAAGTAGATACAATATTTTAAGTGAAAAGATGCTAAAATAAAAACTTATTTTTTAAAAATGTAATAAAAAAATGTAGCAGTAGCTATAAGCTAAAAAGTATATTCTGGATGGCAGTTTTTTTCTAGTTTAAACATTAGTACGCTGTAATGTTTATAAGTATAAGTGTTATTTACTGTTTATAACAAAGTTTGAAAAGTTAATTATTTATGTTAAATATTTTGCTATAACTATAATGAATATTAGCATTTATTAAAAATAAATGACTGTTAATAATTATAAATATATTAAATAAAAACATGCTTGTTTATGAAAATACTTCTGCCCGTAGATTATTGCATATAATTTATACTAATAGAGTAACAAAAAGACTGGGTGGAATATAGCTAACACAAGCCAAGACATAAAGCACCTTGCGAAACCACTGTCCAATAAGTGGGCCAAAGACATGAGATAAGGGGGCAGCACTCTGACCAATCACACTGACAGTTGCCGCCTTGCCAATCATGTAATTTGCCACTTCTAAGCCTGGAAGACAACCCATACAAGGAGCATGTTAAACAGGAGTCAAAGCAGGGGTACGCTGCGGTGGTTTTGTTTTAACACTCACATATTTAAAGAAATGATTTACAATTGATGTATACCAAATTGGAACACTGTCACATTTAAATTTTATTTATTTTAAACAAAGTTTTTAAAACATGAAGCCTGTTTATAAAAAAAACAATCAAGGTTAGTAATCAAATTATTATTTGTAGAAAAGGATAGTAGGGGAAAATATCCTGGAAGAAATAAAATAAAAACAAAGCAAACAGCATTTTACATGTGTTTAGCAATGTGTATTTGTTTGTTAAATACAGAGAGATCAAGTATAATTTTTTTTTATTGTTTATATCTTTTTACTTAAAGGAATTAGTAAGGACTTGATGAAACTTCATCATATTGCCTGGTTTAAAAAATGGAAGGCAAATTTCCAAGAGACAAACTGGTTACAAAAATTACAGCCATTTTCATTTAGTGTAATTCAACTTAAGTTTACAATAAATGAGCATTAAGTTATTTGTATCAACAAACTGATTGCAAATATTTCAAAAGTTTTGTAGAATACAAGAATATTAGTTTAAAATGAATGGTAATTAAGTTAATGGTATCATCAAACTGATTACAATAAAAAGTATTTAAACAGTTTCTTAGAATACAAAAATATGAGTTTAATGATAATTAAGTTAATTGGTTTGGGTAAATGGGAAGAGACAAGTCTTTTGGTTAATTTAACTTGTGGGAATACAATCAGTGTTTTACAATGTAATGTATAGGAGTGTTAGTATTTTTAGGACTGGCTTCTATGCAAGCTGTAGCAAGTAAATGCTTCTGTTAAATAGTTATTAACATCTGACTACATTAAACAACAGACAAGATAGGAGTATAATAATAGGACACTTACAGCACCATAGGTTAAAGCAGGTTTACAAAACCACAACCATGTTAGATAATTTGAATAAAATGAAGACTTGGCTAGAAAGAAATTGCTTATGATAAAGAAAGAAATACTTGTAAACAAAGCATCTTTTCACTTTTTTTATCTTAATCATTGTTTTTTAACATTTGATCAGTTAAGTTTTACTTTTAAGCTGACTTATTTGCATTTAAATTATTTGGTGATCCCAAGAACAGGTCCAAGGGAAGATGGTGCATGCTAAAAAGGCCACAGGCTTTAATGTACAACCTTGACCGTTGCCCCCGGCAACACTACCATTCAAACACTGCAGTACCTGCTTCATGTGTGTGCCTAGCTCCTGGCCTAGGGTCAACTGAAATGGGACTTGAACCAAATCCACCACAGACACACTGGCAGCCTTATCAGCAAGAAATGCTGCTACCTCCATGCCTTATCAAGGACATGAAGATGTAATAAAATCACCATTAATAAAGTCCTAACTGCTAGAGCTAGATTACATTAGTCTCTCTACAATTGAGTTAGTCAAACATTTGTGGCATATTTGTTTTGCAAACTAATGTCAATTTTATCTGGCCATATGTTGCAACAGGTGAGTACATTTAATTTTTAAAAAGAGGAGTGAGATATACATAATAACAATGATGTAAAAGAAAGAATACTTTTTAGTGTTTTTATTAAAGATAATTCTGAGTAGTTATTTTTTGTACATTCAACATTTTAGATTATTTGATCAAAGCAAATTATTTAAACTTCCATATTTATATTCCACTAATAGCTGTATTGGTGAATTAACTCTGAGAAATAGAATTATGTGAAATCTCAGTTATGATAAATATTTTACACTTTAAGTTTAAGTAGAAATATCAGTTCACAAAGATCAGAAGATATTTAACAAAAATGATTATCAAAGCATTAGAAAGCCAGAACATAGAACATAATTTATTTAACCTTTCACTTTAAAACAGTATTTTTAAAAATAGGGTATTTTTACGAGAAATATAGAACAGCAAATAGAATTTAAAACAGTGTTTGAAGATGAATACAAAAGTTTCTAGTTAAGAGTTTATCATAATTTTGTTAACTTCAATTTTCTTGCATGAAACCGTGAACAATTGTGAAGATGTATCTCAAAAAAAAAAACCATCTCAGTGGTCAACTGGTTTTAATGTAGACGGACATTTAATTAATTACATGCTGGGAAGTGGCTACACTCTATCTCTACACTAAGGGTTAACCAACTGAAAATGACAACAGCTAAGCCAACACTTGTACACTGTAACTATGACTTCCTGTAGGCTGACAATACAACAAAACACCAGAGATTAGCATGGCAGTATGAAGAAGGTTTAGACAAGGGATAAGTACCAATAAAAGAGGATCCCATGATGACGACATTCTTGCCATGTGAGTTCTCAGCTATAGCGTTGGCATCCTGTGGTGTTCGCAGGGTGTAAACATTCTTCAGATCAGCCCCTGGGATGGGCAGCAGGCGGGGCCTGAGTGAAGGACAACATGTTGACATCATGATGGTTTTCTAACACAATATTTGCTTGAAGCAGTAAAAACAGATACAGTATTTTATGGCATAAGAGACTACTTGTGTTAAGATGATTCCCCACCCCCCAAACTTTAAGAGTTAAAATATAGTCTGGTATACAATCCCCCTTAGCTGTAAAATCCAGAACCTCCCAGAATACCCCAGACATTTGACATGATTTTCCTATGTAATAAGTTGACTTAGATGCCAGAAATTTCTTTAATGTTAAAATAACAATTTTGACAATTTTGAATTGTTTCACCAATAAAAATGGAAACAAGATTAAATCGTTTCCACTCACTGTCCACCAGTAGCAATCACCAGGGTGTCATACTTTAGGCTATGGCCATCTTGTAGCTCAACTTTCTTCTCACTTGGAACTATCTTGGTCACCTAATTTTAAAAAACAATTCTCTTTTAATTAGATAGCCAAACTAATGCTTTATTTGGACTTATTCCACAAAAGTGTTTGGCATGAATATTTCTTTAGCCATTTTAATTATTTCATGTTGAAATGCCAAATAGTGTTGTTTTTATGTTCTTAAACTTTAAACGATTAATGACCCATTGCACGCGCTTACAATACGCGTAACAAAATAAAATTTGTTTCATAAAAATTTTACCTACAAATTCCAAATTTTTAACTAAACAGGAAGTTGAATAGTTTCAGCATTCTTTTCCAGTTTACTAATTTTAATGGCGATTTTGAAATATATTAGTCTCTTTCTATCCCAAAATTTTAGACTCATCTGTCCTATTTTAAGTGATTTAAAATTAAAAATAAAAGAAAAACATGGCTTAAAACTTATCTAGAAATGTATTTTACAAATTTATATACCTTAAACATAACCAAATTGATATTTAACTGTTAAATTCGATGCATAGTTGTTTAGAAAAAATAAATAGTTGACTACCGAAAATAAACTATTTAGGATTTTTTCTGGCATTTTTAATTTTTTATATTGTTCTTCTACCAAATATATTATGTTCTATTTAATAATGTTGGAAAGCCAGATTTAATTCCAACATAAAGCAGTAGTTTTTATCTTAATTATTAATTTCATTTAGACAAAAACGAATATTTTGTGAAAGTGTTCACTTGTTTATACAGAGTTATTCTCCTTACCTTTGGATGTCAAGGGTGGTGTTTTGGTAGAATGAATGGGTCATTAATGATTATGGTTAATGTGTTCAAATCTTACAACAAAACAAGAATGTTGAAATATGAAAAATACAAGATAAGACAAGCTAAACATCATCCAATGATAAATGTGTTTGAGATTCCAGCCAGATAAGGGTTAAGCTTTGATAACTAAAGTTTTAATTCTAACTAGAATACCCGTCATCCGTTGGATAACTGTGGGTTTCGGGGTCATCCATCAAAAAAACATCACGTCTGTCACTCAGAGGCATAGCGACCCTTCCCGGCGCCCGGGGACAAACTTTTCGATTTGAACCCCCCCCCCCCCCCCGCAAGATTTCGATTTGCAACCCCCCCCTCAAACTTTTGATGTGCACCCCCCCCCCCCACTCAAACTTTCGATTTGCACCCCCCTCAACCTTTCAATTTATTTTTCCAAACCATTTTGGCGCCCCAACATATGTCCCCCCCCTTCCCCCCTCCACCTCCCCCCCCCCCCGCCTCCCCTCCCCCTCCCGCCCCCCTCCTACTGCAGTGTCACTTATCGTCACAAAAAACAGACCCCACATTCAAAAATATGTTTTTTATCTTTTAAAAACACCAATTTCGGACTATCCCTTCATATACTGACGTCACAGGTGACCTACTCAACTCTACTTCACCTGCCCAGTGCCCCGCCAAGTCTCAGACGACATGTTTTTATCGTTTAAATAACGATTCCAGCCGCGCATGTCTCTGACCACACTATCCTTTCATATGCTTAGGACAAAGAAACAGATGAACTCTACTTCACCTGCCCTGTATCCTGCCAAGTTCAGATAGGCAACTTTATCATTCACATCTAAAAAAAAAAAAAATTGAAAAAAAAAAAAAAATTATTAACATATTGGTCTAGAACCTATGCCACGCGCATGAGAGCCGGCTACGCTACCAACTTAGCTATTTACTCGTGACGTCAACCGTGAATTTTTATACAATACTATGAGTCTCCTTATGCAACATGATTTACGCGCATAGATCTAGATCTAAGTCTAGTAGTAGTTGTAGTAACTTTCAAATTAAATTTTATCTTAAATCAGCCAAACAAAGATATATATAAAATAAAGAAGTTCTTAAATTAGCTAGATCTAGATAGAATTATCTAGATCTAGATTCTACGACTCGCTTGCTTAAGTCTTAAGTTTAGTTTTTCTTGCTAGATCTAGATCTAGATCTAATCATTAGCTACGCTGATAGGCCCGGAGCGAGCATTTCAAAATTACCATATTCCAAACAAAGATTTATATAAAATAATAAAGGTCTAAAATAGTTTAGTATATAGAAAATCACTATTATCTAAATCTAGATAGAATTATCTATATTTTAGATCAACGACTGAGCTATATTTAGAATTTACGTTTATAATTTAGCAAAATTACCGGTATAGAAGCAGCGTATGAATCTTAAGCTACGCAAATAGATCTACGCCCTGGAGCCAGCACTTCAAAATTTGCATAGTCGAAACAAAGATTTATACAAAATAATAAAGGTCTAAAATATTTTAATATATAGAAACTCATTATTATCTAAATCTAGATAGAATTATCTATATTCTAGATCTACGACTGGTTTGCTTAAGTCTCGTTTCTTTTTTGGTTTGTATTTAGATCTAGATCTATAACTAATAAATTTTTGATTTGACCTAGATTTAGATTCTAGATTCTAGGTCTATAAATAACTTTCTTGGACAAATTGTAGATCTAGAGAAATTTATTGTAAAACTAAATGAAAAAAGACAGTTGAAAATTGATAGAAGTGTTGGAACGTAATAAATACAGCAAACGGACGTATTGTTAAAGTTATGACTGACAGAAAATTAGATTTAGAACGCGTTAAACTTTTGAATGGGAACACAATTTTCTTCGATAGACGCCGCCATTTTATTGTACTAAAGAGTAAACAAAAACCTGTGACGTCACTATTCCCACAAAGTTTAGTCAATGTTTTAACATTTTAAAAAAAAATGGGTTACTCTACGTATGAATAAATCAATTAATTAATTAACGTCTTTAAATAAATTTGTGATTAACAGTCTGCATTAAAAAACTATTCTCTACCTACATACTATTTTACAGCTCTCCAGATAGAGTCGAACATATCACAATTTTCGATCGGACAAACAAAAAAACAAATAAATATTCAAACATGTAAACAAACTTGACTTTTAGTAGTATATAGATAGATAGATGGTATGGCAGCAGGATGCCCTGTCAGCAGTTACTTCCCTTGCAAATGTGTGCAACCCAGGATTGTTTATTGCATTTAAGCTTTAAATATTTAACTGTTATCAGACATGGTAAATTTACAATCCCCCATTATGGAGGCAGATATATCAAGTAGGTACACAAGTTAAAACATTATGCTAAATCTATTTCTCCACTACCTCTGTGTTTAACTTGAGCTCTATATCATGGCTGTCATAGAAGTCTTTATTCCTCAAAGCTATTTCCTCTGGTTTAATACTCAAAGCCTGAAGAGTAAGGTGAATGTTTTATATTAAATTTTAATATAGGCCATAACAAGGAAATTAATCTTGATGTTTACAGTGAAATAGCAACGTAAACAGAAAAGGATATTTCAACGCCAAGGGTAGACAAAGGTACAGAATATAGTCCAAGTAAAGACAGAGAAGTCAGAACCCCCTCTACATCTTTACAATGAGAATTATAAAAATGTTTAGAAACAAATAGTGAAAGGTTAAAACAAACTTTGCTAAGTTTAATCCTGTCATAAGGAAGTGCTGTCTCCCTAGTGACCAGAACAATTTTTCCAGTGAACCCTTCCTGTCTGAGTGTCTCAGCACAGACCACACTTGCTGGACCTACAAGAAAACATTTTAAAATGTATTTCAATGTACTGGTACTGAAAGGGTTAAATTGTCTGCACCTACAAGAACACATTTTTAAATATGTTTTAATATCCTGGTACTGAAAGGGTTTTTAAATGTATTTCAATGTTTTGGTACTGAAAGGGTTAAACTTGCTGCACCTACAAGAACAGATTTTTAAATATATTTCAATGTCCTGGTACTGAAAGGGTTAAATTGTCTGCACCTACAAGAACACATTTTTAAATATGTTTTAATATCCTGGTACTGAAAGGGTTTTTAAATGTATTTCAATGTTTTGGTACTGAAAGGGTAAAACTTGCTGCACCTACAAGAACAGATTTTAAAATATATTTCAATGTTTTGGTACTGAAAGGGTTAAATTTGCTGCACCTACAAGAACAGATTTTAAAATATATTTCAATGGCCTGGTACTGAAAGGGTTAAATTTGCTGCACCTACAAGAACAGATTTTAAAATATATTTCAATGGCCTGGTACTGAAAGGGTTAAATTTGCAGCACATATAAGAACAGATTTTAAAATATATTTCAATGTCCTGGTACTGAAATTGTTAAATTTGCTGCACCTACAAGAACAGATTTTAAAATATATTTCAATGGCCTGGTACTGAAAGGGTTAAATTTTCTGCACCTACAAGAACAGATTTTAAAATTACATTTCAATAGTGTGGTACTGGGGGGGTTAACTATCCTGGACTTAAAAGAACAGTTTACAAAATATATATTTCAATATCTTGGTATTGAAAAGGTTAATTTTACTGGACCCACAAAAACAGTTTAAAAGCATTTCAATATTCTAGTACAGAAAGAGCAGCTCACAAAATATAATTCAACATCCAGGCACTGAAAGTGTTAACTCTGCTAGACCTATAAAATAGATTGAATATACTCTTCAACTGCAGAGGTAGGCTTTCTTAGACCTACAGTAACACAACATGTACACAATTCAAAAGCAAACTTTAAAAAATTAGAAACAAAAAGATCAGAAAATATTCAAATAAATCCATACAGTGATCCATAGCATTCAAGCAATAAATTCAGTTGTTTTCTTACCTCCACCAATCAGCACAACAGATTTGTTGTTGTCTGAAGATTTCTTCACCATTGGTTTGACTCTCTTTGAGTTTTCTAAGGCAGCAGGGTCAGCTCTAACGAGTACCTTCCCATCTTTCACCTCCACCTGCAAGCACACACAAGATCATGCCCTCTTTCATGTTCATTGTGTTTGCTAAAACTTTAAAGTTGATGTGGTTAAATATACTATTGAGAAAATAATTGTTAGAAGTTGTTGGGATAGCGTGGTTGGATATTTGAGCTCACAACTGCTAACCTGAAAGTCTCAAGTTTGGATCTATGACTTGAGTATACCCAACTCTGATGGGTACCTGACTCATCTTAGGAAAACTAAGGTGGCTGGGCATAGTGTTGATGACACTATCCTTTATGCCAAGGTAATTGAAACAGGTGAAATCTACCTTATTTACCTAGTGTTTCTTAGGCATGAATGGGAAAAGATGATGATGAAACAAAGTTGAACTAAAAAGTAAATGTAAATTCAGAGGTGAAATTTTATCATGAAACAAATAGTAACCATGTTTCTGGATGATTATATAAATATAACAGCATTTGTACTTGCCTGGAATTTCTGAACACTGTCAAGACCAGGAAAATCCTCAATGTCTCCTGTCTTAACATTAAAACATGCACCATGCCAGGGGCAGCGTACCACACCCTTACAGTAGGCGCCTGGGGAATTGGTTTTTTTTATTTACAAAACTACATTGCATAAGGAGAGATAACTTATTTGATTTTATAAATTTTAAAAAATATCAACACTTTAAAATTTCACTATATAAATCAAAACTAGTTTTAATTAAGTTCAGGTAGTGAATCTATTTTATAGTAAAAAAAATTTACTAGACCTAACTTGCTACATGTAAGATCAAATACAATTTTAGTAAAAATGTACCTTTGGAGAGAGGGGCACCATAATGTGTACACTTGTTGCCTATGGCGTAAAAGCTGCCATCTTCTTTTACCAGCAGAACTTTCTGATCCCCTACTTCCACTTCTTGCATGCTGTGTGGTGGTGGTGAGAGAGTACATGAATAATTAAGCCATCGGAACATTTCTTTAAAACAATTAACTTAATTTGGAACAGAAAAAATACATTGGTGTTAAAATAATTTAAAAGAAATGTTGAATGGAAATATATAGTTAAACATAAAAAGCAGAGAAAAATTAATGTGTTGTAAAACTTTAAAAGCTTAATTCTAAAAGTTAATAAAATTTGTAGACCAGAATAAAATTGAATATTTAACTAAAAATTTAACATAAATTATAAATTAATTAAAATAATTATATCTGTGGTTAACTTTTAGAACTTAACAGAATTTGTAATAAATTGCAAGATGGTAGCAGCCAAGTAAATATCATTGTGTAGATGGTAACACCCAAGTAAATATCATTGTGCAATGGTAACAAACACGTAATAAAAATCATTGTCAAAGTAGTAACAACCAAGAAAATATTGTGTAGATGGTAACAGCCAAGTGACAATCATTGAACTTCTTCTTCTTCTTCGTTCTTAATTATTAGTGTTGAAGGGGATCGAGATTTATCTGCCAGTGGGTTTGTCCTCGAGACTTTGTTCGAATATATCAACCATGTGCTTTTTGCCGACTCAACCACGCCTCCAACACAATTAAGCGTTACGTGTTAACTGGTTATGCGCCATTGAGGCCATTGACTCCGATTTCAGCCTGCTTTTCTTTTTGGATTTGCTTCCATAGCCTTTGTCCAACCAAGAACAAACTACAAGGCAGCAGTTGTTTAATTTTGGAGTTGTCTCTCCTAGAAGAGTGGCTGTCCCCAGCTAACGAGCCTCATCTGCCCGAGGGTTCGAACTCGAGACTTTTCGGTTTAGCAACCATGAGCTTTATCATTGTCAGAGTAGTAACAACCAAGAAAATATTGTGTAGATGGTAACAGCCAAGTGACAATCATTGAATAAACAACAAGGAACAAAAGAGCTACAAGACCAGAATATCTTTAGTTAAGAATATCTTATATCATGGGAAGATAACTGTGATGTAAAACTTAACTCACTGGCCATCTTTAAAGTCCTTAGCCTCACCAACAACAGCTTCAATCATGTTGCCAGATTGTGTAACTGCTGAATCTGTTGTGTCGGTACTGGTTGTATTTTTTTGGTCTGTAGAAGTGCTTAGTGGTCGCTCTGATTGGTTTGTTATGCTATCTGGATAAACATTAAGGGCGTCTTCACGTCGTTTAATATTTACAACTTGCACACCAGCTTCTGAAAAACAAAATCATCAGTTCATCAGTCAGAGACAACCATACATACATTCAGACTTTTCTCTCAATGATTGTGTTCAGTTGATTATACTTCAAATAAGTTTTCCATAGACTGCAGATTGGCTTTAATGATAGAAAAGTACGAAGTAGTAAGAAGTAAAAGTATGTAGATTAATATTTTAAATTTTATTTTAAGACATGAAGTAAAATGATTTTACTAAGCTCAATTAAGAATTTCCAGCTAAGATGTTGATTTACCAAGATAGAAACCTCATTTTGAAAATGACACACTAAGTAAATGGATTAACTCCTAATTATAGCATATTTTAACAAATTACTTTCAGAAGTTGTTACAAAATAAATAAATAAATAGGCCTACCACCTTTTTAAGAAAATATACTTTTAAAAATAAATAATGTAATATCTTATATTTCAAGTGTTCACAAGTAAAAGTTAGGCCTATGTAAATTATGATATTTGTTTTTAACAGTTGTGACCTACTTAGGTCGAGTCATTTTTATTTTGACATTGTATAATTCCTTATATGGAATGATGGTGTAACACCTGGGGTTTTTCCACTGACTTATTAAGGTGTTTGAGACATAGAAATTTTCCATTAAAATCTGATTGAATGATTCTGATCAGATGATTATCCCAACCAATGGCGACATGAGTTGAGGATAACCTCCCCTGTCACAGAAGTCTTTAATTGCACTGCACACTCGCAACACGAGGCAGTTTTTCTTGACCTGGTAGTCTACGGGGCCGTTTTACCTCGTTCAGGCAGCCGTCCATATTGTCCGGCTATAGACTCTGACCATTTGAACGTGAGAGTACTTAAGACCTGTGTGTGCCTTGCTTTCTTAAGTTGATTTAGTCTTCTAGTTTAATATTACTTGTCGCTAAGTAATTCCTGAAGCTACAGCAGTGTTGTGTGGCCTGTGGCTGTTCTTTTGACAGTGTAGAAATCTGTGATAGTGATTTTTCCTACATTTTGTAAGTTGTGTTTTGATATTTTATACATTAAATATTTTATCTAGTTCATCTTTGTGTTCTGCCACAACTGAGTTCGCTGATTAAAAGGTCGTATGTAGATTGGATGAGTGTTAATTACAACAGTATCACTAGCTCCCCTAGACATTAAATTCGAGCCCTAGTGGGTCGTTGTGTTAAGTGTTCATCCACTTAGGCCGTAAGGCATTTGCATATGACCCCGAAAAAAGAATCCGGGGACGTTCTCCTTCTATTTAGCTGATAGATAGGTTAACGTTACAAAGTGGGGGCCCGTCCGGGATTTAATCTGTCGTTCCAGTTGTTGGTTATATCAGTTGAATATTAAGGTTAGTTGGATTTAGTTGTTTTTATATCCAGTAGCGCAGTGTTCTTACAACGCGCGCTCAGGCTAGAGTATCTAGGTCAAATTAGCAGACGTGTCACGTCCTACATTTAGAGGTCAAGTACACGGCCCAACGCTGTGTATTAATTTAAAGAATCTAGGCTTGTTGTGATTTTCAAGTTAGAGTTATGGAGTCTTTTTTGGCTAATCCTACTGTTGAAGATGTAGAAAAGTTGAGTAGAAAAGTTTTGGTTAGTGTTGTTAAGGAATTGAAATTGGATTATTCTGTTACGCAGAAGTCAGAGGTATTGAGAGATAAAATTGTTGTTCATTTCATTAATGAAGGAGTATTTGATGAAAGTTTGTTGGCTGGTGTGTTGCTCCGCGAGGAGAAAACTCTAGAGAAGGTAGAATTAGAAGCTAGAATTGCTTTAGAGAAGGAGAAAATTGCTCTAGAGAAGGAGAAAGTTGCTTTAGAGAAACAGGAGATAGAGGCTAAAATTGCTTTAGATAAGAGGAGGTTGGAATTAGAGTTTGGTCAAGTTAGTGATGTCACTTCTCTGGTAGATCCAAAAAAGTTGTCGGTAGGGCAAGTGATTGCCAAATTTGGGAAATTAGTTCCTAAATTTGATGAAACAGATTTGGTCGTTTTCTTTAACTCGTTCGAGAGTTTAGCGAAGACATGTGAATGGCCCGAAACTTCCATTACTGCTTTATTGAGCTCTGTCCTTACTGGGAAAGCTGCAAAAACATACCAGGCACTCTCTCACGACGTTCAAAATAACTATAGTTTGGTCAAGACTGCCATTTTGAAGGCCTACGCACTGACGCCCGAGGCCTATCGGACAAAATTCCGAACACTCCGCAAGTTACCCACACAATCATATGTGGAATTTCTCTTTGAAAAGGAGAAAATATTCTCAAGGTGGCTACACTCTGAGGAAGTTTCTGAGTTTGAGAAACTCAGGTCTCTTATCCTAAGGGAAGAATTCCTATCGTCCCTGCCTGAAGAGATACGACTACACATACTGGATAACAAGATAACTGACATCCAGAAGGCTGCTGAGTCGGCTGACACATATATGTTGGTGCATAAGAAACCACCAGTGTCAGGAAACCGCCTCAACCCTGTGCTTCCCCTTTTTGGCAGCAATCATCCTGTTGGCCAACATTTGAAGGCAGCACAGTCCAGAGAGAAACCAAGATCAACTCTCAATCGTCGAGCAGTATGCCAGTTCTGCAAAAGGTCTGGGCATCTTGTCAAGGACTGTTACAAACGTCTTCAGAATAACAGAGAGGTGGTGCGTACTTCCGCGCACTATGCTCTATCCCCTCAAGCAGCCAGTTCAACTATGAACTCTAGAATCCAAAAGGACTCTAACCCTAAGTGTCCGCAAGAAGGTAGTCAAGTCTCCACACATTATGTGCAGTCACATTTTGACTGTTCTCGCCACCATCCAGTTTCTTCCGAGTCTACCGATCTCGAGAGATCGAGAAAAGTTGACTTTTCATCTTTTATTGCCGAAGCCATCATTAGCAAACCAGGTGATCCGTTGTCTCAGAAGAATATCACCGTTCTAAGAGACACAGGAGCGTCACAATCTCTCCTTTTGAAAAGTTCAATGGACATTTCACCAGAGACGAACACCGGAAGGATTTCCATTATCCAGGGAGTGGGGACAAAATCAACTGTCGTCCCTTTACACAAGTTTGCTCTGAAACATCATCTCGTCGAAGGTGAGGTCATTTTAGGTGTGATAGATAGTATTCCTGTCCCAGGAGTACACCTACTTCTAGGGAATGACCTTGCGGGAAGCAAAGTATACCCCTGTACGGTTTCAGACCCTTTGTCAACAGTTCCAGATAATGATTATGAACTGTATCCTGCATGTGCGGTGACAAGAAGCCAGACCAAACAATTGGCTGACACAACGTCTGAACCACATCTACCATCATCGTCAAGAAATTCGACTCCCAAACTGGAGTCTATGCTTCCAGAAAACACAAGCTTGGGCTTACCCCTGAGGATATCTCAGGAAGACATCATTAAAGCTCAACAAGTCGACGCGGAACTCAAAGCAACGGTCGAAAAATCTCTATCATCTGACGATGGAGAATATTTCTCCGAGAACGGCCTCTTCTTTCGTCGCGCTATACCAGTGAATGCCTCACCAGCCGAACCATGGTTGGGTAAAAACCAGCTGTGGGTCCCTCCACCTTATCGGCATGAAATACTTAAGCTGGCACATGACCATCCAATGTCAGCGCACCCAGGAGTCACTAAAACGACGGCGAAGATCAAAGAACTGTTCTTTTGGCCCAAAATGAGAAAAGATGTGTCGCGTTACTGTAGAAGTTGCACGAACTGTCAGTTGGCCGGAAAGCCAAACCAGACAATTCCTAAGGCCCCTTTGAGTCCGATTCCTGTATTAGCAGAACCCTTTTCTAAAATCGTCATGGACTGTGTAGGTCCCTTGCCTAAAACCAAGGCGGGCAACGAGTACCTACTTACCTTTATGTGTTCAAGTACCCGTTTTCCCGAGGCGATTCCCTTACGGAACATTAAGGCAAAGACTGTAGTCAGAGCCATGACCCGGTTCTTCACTACCTTTGGATTACCTAGAATCGTGCAAACAGATCAAGGCAGCAACTTCACCAGTCACCATTTTCAGGAAGCGCTAGCCAAGCTAGGCGTTACCCACATCACCAGCTCAGCCTACCACCCTCAGTCTCAAGGCGTACTTGAGAGGTTCCACCAAACCCTCAAAACCATGCTAAGAACATTCGCTACTAGTAACACCCAATGGGATGAGTCTGTTCCTTGGATTATTTTCGCCGCGAGGGACTGTGTCCAGGACTCTTTAGGCTACTCGCCTTTTCAACTTGTGTTTGGACATTCTGTCCGTGGCCCCCTGAAGCTGATACATGAACGGTGGACAGGTACCAGCGATCATCCTGTGGAAAGCTTCGACGATTTTCACGTTCGACTGAAAGCCGTGTGCGAAATGGCTCACAAGAACTTAAGAAAGGCCCAAGTGAGAATGAAAGAACTGTATGATAAGAGTTCTTGTAAACGAACATTCAATCCAGGCGACAAAGTTCTTGTGCTAGTACCTAATCTGAACAATGCGTTATCCTTGAGATATTGTGGACCCTTTACTGTGCATTCAAAATTAAGTGATTTGAACTATGTTGTCAATACGCCCGACAGAAGAAAGAAACAGACAGTGTATCATGTCAACTCACTGAAAAAGTATTATGATAATTGTAACAATTTTCAATCCACAGCTAAAATTACTTTACCTGTATGTTCAAATGTTTCTGATGATGTGATACATGATAAATTGAAACCCCCGAAATTGGTAAATTCTTCCTTTTTAGATAATTTGAATGTCCACCTTATGCATTTGTCCACAGAGGAAAGCCATAGATTGTCTCAGTTATTTGAGACATTTCCCTCTATTTTTGGGGATGTCCCCAAAGAAGCGAAGGTTCCACCTCATGATGTAGACGTTGGTGACGCAAAACCCATTAAACAACACCCCTATAGAGTTAACCCGGAAAAAGCTGCTTTGATAAAAGATGAAATTGATTATATGCTCAAGAATGATATCATTGAGCCCAGTTTCAGCAACTGGAGTTCCCCATGTCTCCTAGTCCCGAAAGACGGTGGATCTTTCAGGTTTGTGACCGACTTTAGGAAGGTGAATGCGCTCACCAAAGCTGATTCCTATCCCCTACCTCGGATAGAGGACGTTATTGATAAAGTTGGTCAGGCTAAGATAATTTCCAAAATTGATTTACTTTCAGGATACTGGCAAATCCCCTTATCTGACCGTGCAAAAGAAATATCTGCTTTTGTAACCCCTAATGGTTTTTATAGATACAAACGTATGCCTTTTGGTATGCGAAATGCTGGTCAAACTTTCCAGAGGGTCATTAACTCTGTCATTGCTGACATAGACCAATGTGAGGCCTACATAGATGATATAGTTGTATTTTCTAATACTTTTGAAGAACATATTGTTCAATTGACTAACCTTTTTAGAAAATTGTCTGAAGTTAATTTTACTGTAAACTTACATAAAAGTGATTTCTGTAAAGCTTCAATTACCTATTTGGGTTATCAAGTGGGAACGAACCAAGTTCGGCCCATTGAAGCTAAAGTAGATGCTATTGTAAGGTTACCACCTCCCAAAAATTGTAAAGAGATCAAAAAGTTCCTTGGGATGGCTGGTTAATATAGACGGTTCTGTCAAAACTTTTCAGCTATTGCTGAACCTCTTACTGCATTATTGAAAAAGGGTGTTGAGTTTGAATGGTCAGATAAATGTCAAGAAGCCTTTTTAACCATTAAGTCATTTCTATCTAATGCTCCTGTTATGGCTGCACCAAATTTCAGCAAGCCCTTTAAACTTGCCATTGATGCTAGCAACTTAGCCATTGGCTCAGTCCTATTTCAAGAAGACAACATGGGAATTGACCATCCCATTGCCTTTTTTTCCCGGAAGTTAAATGAGAACCAAAAGAATTACTCTACTATTGAAAAAGAGGCTTTAGCTTTGGTTTTGTCATTACAACATTTTGAAGTCTATGTCTCTTCTTCAACCAATCCAGTCAGAGTGTTTTCTGACCATGATCCCCTGAAATTTACCTCTAAGTTAGGACAGACAAATCAAAGAATATTGAGATGGTGCTTATATTTCCAAAATTTTAATCTGGAAATTTCACACATTAAGGGTAGTGATAATGTTGTGGCTGATTGTTTGTCAAGGATGTAAAATCTTGTTACACACATTGATCATGTGACATGCTTTGTGGTTCATTAGGACCATAAACAGGTTTTGTTTGAGTGTCACTCATATGAAAATGAGTGGTGTGAGTTTTGAATTTTTTTCAAAATTCCAATCCTGTTGAATATTTTGTTTATTTTCAGGTGAACCTTAATTAAAGGTAGTTTTTGATTATATGTAATCTTTTATAATAATATGTCTCATATGACTCAATTGATATTGTAGCTAGTCATAGAAATAAAGGTCTTACCCTGGCGGGTTTACCACTTTTAATATTCTCATGGAAAAATTGTAATTCCCCTTTTTGAGGGATTTTGATGTATAATTACCTTTTGAAGGGTTACTCCCCTTTCACCAATTGTAAAAGTTGGAGTTACTTCCCTTTTATGTTCAGGGATATTTTCATCTGGTATTATGATTTTGATTGCCTACATTTGTAAAACATTTTTGTTATTTCATTGCCAGATTGGTTCCTTATGTATGTTTTTGTGGAACCTATCTGTCACTTCCAAAAAGGGAGGGGATGTGACCTACTTAGGTCGAGTCATTTTTATTTTGACATTGTATAATTCCTTATATGGAATGATGGTGTAACACCTGGGGTTTTTCCACTGACTTATTAAGGTGTTTGAGACATAGAAATTTTCCATTAAAATCTGATTGAATGATTCTGATCAGATGATTATCCCAACCAATGGCGACATGAGTTGAGGATAACCTCCCCTGTCACAGAAGTCTTTAATTGCACTGCACACTCGCAACACGAGGCAGTTTTTCTTGACCTGGTAGTCTACGGGGCCGTTTTACCTCGTTCAGGCAGCCGTCCATATTGTCCGGCTATAGACTCTGACCATTTGAACGTGAGAGTACTTAAGACCTGTGTGTGCCTTGCTTTCTTAAGTTGATTTAGTCTTCTAGTTTAATATTACTTGTCGCTAAGTAATTCCTGAAGCTACAGCAGTGTTGTGTGGCCTGTGGCTGTTCTTTTGACAGTGTAGAAATCTGTGATAGTGATTTTTCCTACATTTTGTAAGTTGTGTTTTGATATTTTATACATTAAATATTTTATCTAGTTCATCTTTGTGTTCTGCCACAACTGAGTTCGCTGATTAAAAGGTCGTATGTAGATTGGATGAGTGTTAATTACAACAGTATCACTAGCTCCCCTAGACATTAAATTCGAGCCCTAGTGGGTCGTTGTGTTAAGTGTTCATCCACTTAGGCCGTAAGGCATTTGCATATGACCCCGAAAAAAGAATCCGGGGACGTTCTCCTTCTATTTAGCTGATAGATAGGTTAACGTTACACAGTAAATAAATAAATAAATAGGCCTACCACCTTTTTAAGAAAATATACTTATAAAAATAAATAATGCAATATATTATATTTCAAGTGTTCACAAGTAATAGTTAGGTCTGGTGTAAATTATGATATTTGTTTTTAACAGCAAGAGTCCAAATATCACACAGATTTCCAAACCTTAGTTCAATAGAATTGCTGTTCAACTCAATGACTCAGGTACAAAGATTACCACTGATAACAAAATAACTTGGTCCACTATAAACATTTATGTTATGAATTCATGAATAGTTAAAGCAAATCTGTGGCCACCAGCATCAAGTTTATAACCACACCTATCACTATCAGTAACTGATATAATCTAGTCACAGCTGCTAGATTAATAATAATGAATGTAGATTTAATAGAATAATTTTGAGTTGCAAAGCTAATTCAGTAGTTTAGGCAACTAAGAATATAAAATATAGACCTACACACAACAGGTCATAGAGCAGGCTCCAAATCAATAAAATAACAAATAACCTCCTAGAGTTTCAGTTAAATAATTAACTCCTACCTGTAATCAATCAATCATGTGAATCTATAGCCTAGCATGGGCAGACATTGGCTAGCAATGCAATGTAACCAACTGCCTGACAGTTTTTATATTTTCTTAAGTGGAGTTTTTTTTTTTTTTGCCTGGGGGGTTTGTTTAGATGATGCTTTTAATGAAAAGGTTAAGTTAAGAAACTTTGAAAGAAAACACCCACTGGAATGTATGTTTAAGTAGTTACATAGCAATATGGCTTCAAGAAGAATTGATTATGACAAGAACCAGGCATTCAGACTTTGTATTTTTTCTCCTGTTTAATTCTCACATGATTAAATATAACATATTTTAAGAATTCTTATAAAAATGCTGCAAAGGCAAGCGAGGAGGCCAATTATATTATTCATGTTTATCTATGCTGGTATTTCAGTAGCTTTAGATAGAATAAGATGTAGGAAGAAAATAATAGCAGAATTTTGCATTTTTGTTGTTGATTTTAGCTAATATGAAGGCTGATAACTGTGTAATTACTGTGTATGTTTGAAAACACAGGTGCTTACTTAAAGTGCTGAGTGAATGTGTAGGCTGCCTGAGAAAATGTGGGCCATGGAACACCTTAGATGTGACAATGGTGGTTGTACCAGATGACCTGCAGGCAAGCCTAAGTCTCCGTAGCAACACCCTCAAAGCCATAATTCTACACAATGCTTTCCTATATTATAGTTAATTCATCAAGCTTAACAAAACAATTTCAAAGTAAAATAAAAGAGAAAACTGTAAATGTAATTTTTATTAACCAAGCACTATTTAAATTTAATGTAGGTCCCTTTGATCTATATTATATAGCAAAATACTTTAAACTTTAATAAATTGATATAACTTAATAGAGAAATAGAAAGGAGATTTTATAGAATCAATATTTCAGTCTAAAGGCTAAATCATATATAGATCTAGATCTATACTATATTAATATAAAAATATTTGTTAAATGCCGTAAATTCAAGCCCTAAAAGCCAGACCAATTACCCTAGCTTTGAATGATTAAGGTTTAGAACTAGCCTAAGTAAATAGACTGCTTGTAATTAACTATTGGTGGCCCAATTAAACGAATTATTAATGAATGCAACAACGATCAGACATTCTCAGGAGAAGCCTACTCTGAAATCAGGTAGCATCTAGATTTAGAATAGATCTAGATCTAGATTCTATAACAACTAATTCACAGTACTGTTTAGATCTAGTAGTTTAGTCACTTTTTACTGGTTTCACTGAGTTTCAGGGGTGTGGAGAAGAAAGGGCCACACTGCTTTAACCAGTGTCCATACTTTCTCCCCCCCCCCCCCACATAAAAGTTCTAATCTAAGTATTCTAGTTTAGTAGTTTAGTATTGTACTAGATCTCGTACTATATATCCTATATATAGAGGCCTATATAATATATTATATATATATATATATATATATATATATATATATATATATATATATATATATATTACAATATTAGTAATTACTGGCACTAGACCTACTGCCTACTGGTCTATCCTTATCCTACAAATTTAAGTCATTAATTAAAGAATTAAAGATATTTTTATACCTACTTTATTAGTTTATAAGTTTATATAGTATTTTATGGTAGGCCTATTTGCCATTTGGCCTGCCCCATAGAATATACTTATATAGTATAGCAGTATAGACCTAACCCTTCATACAATGCCCTACAGTTACAGCCTACATACATTACTAGAATGTCATGAATCTGAAATTTTGATAATCAACCACAACAAACAATAACATTCAAGGGTAATCTATCGTTTTGGGTACGTAAAATCGCCCGCGGCTATTTATGTACGAAAACGTTACCTCATTGTCAAGGCTTTAATAGAATTATATTGTCATATGTTTGTGTCAAATATTATAGATAAATGAATAATAAACCTAAATCAATGGCTAAATATATCGATATAGGCCAGAAATTAACTTTAAACAGCAGTGTCTGAGAGCAAGATTTGCTATATAAACAGCAGCCATTTGTAAAATAGAATGGCTTCCCCCTGAATCTGGCGCTAAAAGCTTATGAAAATAAAACTTAGACAAGATGGCTGCTGTAGTAAATGAGCATTGTTGCATCTGTTGGAAACATCGCTAGTCTTCATTAATTACGGAAAAGTTTTAATTCAATTGTTTAAAAACAGGTACATAAATGAATCAAGGAAACATTTTTGAATTTTTTAAAACATAAATCCTCCTCAAAATGTGAAATAATTATTAAAATTTAAGGAGTCACCTGTTTTTCACATTACAAATCGCGGGCGATTTTACGTACCCAAAACGATAGATTACCCATTCAAGCAGAAGATTCAAAATCAACTTCGACTGCACTGCAGTATTTTATTCAAACTTGTGATTGCTTGTTTAGATCTAGATCTAGATTCTAGATCTATGTTGATTGTAGTTAACTTTTATTAGACTGGTCTCTAACAACAAATGTGAGAACTGAGAACTGATGGTAAACATTGATTTGAATTTAGTTCAATTTACCTTGTAAACAACGTAGAGTTAACTAAAAAGTGTCGATGTTGCGGTTTAGAAGTCACATGTCTGTCACGTGACATATCAACGACTACAGTTAAACAGTTGAGTTATATAAAATAAATAATTAGACCTACGTCAAGTTAAACTACCGTTTAACTATTGTAAAAAAAAGTAGAAGAAGGCCTACTCTTTTATGAATATTAAATAACTAATTGGTGACGGTTAGACCAAAGCTGAAATGTAGTTAATAAAGTGCATATCACCATTCAATATAAACCGGGGGGGGGGGGGGTCGTCTATAAAATTATGTCACACGCCAGTGGCGGAACTAGAAAAAAAGGGCCACCCCGCAAAGAAAATTTTTGGGCCCCATCTATATATATATCAGGGTTCGTGCGGCCTCCTGAAATTCCAGGAGGTCCTGGAAAACTCCTGGAATCTTAAAAAACGTAAAAATCTCCTGGAATTTGAAAAAATATAAAAACCTCCTGGAATTCTCCTGAAATTTGAAAAATTCTCCTAAAAATTACATGAAATTTTATTAACCCGCGGCGCAAAACCCGACCGAAATTGTTTGATTTTGTTCCGCCAATAATTGAATAGTAGTTTTTAAATGGGACGAAAATAAAAATAAACGCATCGGCCGTCGTCCGACTAAATCGCACTGCCGTGATCTACACATCGTGTGGCACAGCCGAGTGTGTGGTCACGTGACGCTAGGCGATTGACCCGATTGGATGATACTATAAACAATTTCTAAAGATAGATAGGCCTACATGTGTTCCCGTGTTTGACTTGTCGGCTTTTGGATTTTTAAAGTAGACAGGCATGTTTCATAACTTTGTCTTAAACTATTGAAACAGCAAAAACAAGTTGTAGTAGTATTTACGGCTCAGGACTAATCGTCAAAAATTAATCTTCTTTAGAAAACCCGGATAGCTGCGACCCGATCAAACAATGCTGATTCGCGTAACGTTTCATTATTTTATTTTATACATTAATTTTTCGTAAAAATGGCTATAGAAAATAAATTATATTTTTCCAGTGGCTCTTTTTTTCGGTTGACTAAAAATTGTTAATACGCTCAATACTAGCTTGCCAAATCGACCAAAATGGGCTGGGGTGGGTGGGGGAAGACAACTGACCATCCTACACGGTATGTAACACCCAACGTAACATCCATAGCTCAACCCGCCCCCACTACTCCGTGACGCGACAAGCCGACGATCGTTGCCTTTGATGTGGTGTAACACTCGTACGGTGGTTTCATACCCCACCTCCCTTCCCCCCTTCACTTTGTGGAGTTGATGTTACTAATCCTTGGGCATAGATCAAGAAATCTTGCCAGACTTTTGTCTCTGAAATTACATAATAATCGTCTGACACGTTCATCGGGTCGGCCGACTAGCCTAGCATCATTGGATTTGGCATCCAAAAATCAATAAAATATCACGAAATGATATTAATTGGTGAAGCCTGCTTGCATTTATACCTCTTTTATAGTGAAAAACTCTTTAAAATTTGGTCCATACTCTCCCAGTATTTTTCCTCTTTTAGGGTCTATCCCGTTGTCTGAAAAATCTGCTATTTTTTTAATGAAAAAAAAATCATAACTTTTTTGTTTATGGTCAGATTTTGAAAATTCAAACTGGTCTGTAGTCAGATTGATAGCCTCTATCCTAATATGTAACTAATATATTGTTTTACTTTTACTGAAATTAAATTCTTGCATTGGCTTAGCTAATTAAATGTATTATTAAGTACGCTTTTTTTTTTAAATGTACAAATTGGGTTTCTTTTTTGTTTTTAAAATCTCCTTGAATTTTTTTTAAACTCCTGGAAAAGTCCTGGAAAACTCCTGGAATTTTATTTGAACTTTTGAACATGAACCCTGATATATATATATATATATATATATATATATATATATATATATATATATATATATATATATATATATATATATATATATATATATATGTATATATATATATATATATGTATATATATATATATATATATATGTATATATATATATATATATATATATATATATATATATATATATATATATATATATATAAAGCTGAAATGTAGTTAATAAAGTGCATATCACCATTCAATATAAACCGGGGGGGGGGGGGGTCGTCTATAAAATTATGTCACACGCCAGTGGCGGAACTAGAAAAAAAGGGCCACCCCGCAAAGAAAATTTTTGGGCCCCATCTATATATATATATATATATATATATATATATATATATATATATATATATATATATATATATATGTATATATATATATATATATATATGTATATATATATATATATATATGTATATATATATATATATATATATATATATATATATATATATATATATATATATATATATATATATATGTATATTATATATATATATATATATATATATATATATATATGTATATATATATATATATATATATATATATATGTATATATATATATATATATGTATATATATATATATGTATATATATATATGTGTGTGTGTGTGTGTGTGTGTGTGTGTGTGTGTGTGTGTGTGTGTGTGCCTTTGTATATAAACATAATACCAACACAGTACTCATTTCGGGATTGTTTGATTTTTTTTCTTAAATTAAAAATACTACAAATTTTTTTAAAGAAATTAAAACAAGTTACAAGAACACGTCACAATTTTGTGATTGCTATTTTTTTTTTTTTTTTTTTTTTTTTTTTTTTTGCTCTGTGATCACTCTGTGAGTGCTATTTTTTTTTTTAATATATTGACAATCGTAAACAGCGTAAAATCGAAGATCAGTCTCACTATCCACTCTGTGTGTGTGAGTGCTATTAGTCTAAAAATCTCTGCTTTAAATATATGTTTAATGTTTCCAGTATGTTGGTCGGTCAAAAGAATATGAAGCATGAAAGCTTTGTATGTGTAATGGTTTCCCGCGTTATGTTTATTTTCATGTTTTTTGTATTTATATTATTAGTTTTAAATACATTTCCTTTTTATGCTTTGTCATTCTTTATTATGAATTTTTAAAAATAATAATTAAGAGATGTAATTGCTTTTTAATTTGTTTAGTGCACATCTATTAAAAGGAGCTTAAGAGCACACATACTTGACTATTTGAAAAAGGGAAATAAGTCATGGAAGTGGTTTGAACGCTTGCCTATCATTCACGCGATTTTCATACGAATTTTTCCGACAACAGCGTGTGTTTGATTGTTGGAGAAAGAGGACCCGGGATGGTGTCTATAGAATAAAGATAATGAAACCGCAGCTACAGTATTCTTTTTACAAAACAACCATAAAGTCAAAAATGTATCAAGATTTTTTTTAACTAAAAAAATAAATTGATTATGGTCGGCTGTGGGCCCCTAAATGGCCCGGGCCCCCCCCCCCCCCCGCATTGCGGGGTCTGGCGGTACTGTAGTTCCGCCCCTGTCACACGCGTAGTGGGAGGGGCTTGTATTTTTGTGACGTTGTGTGATAAAGTAGAGGGCTCAGATAGTGTGACCTCACACTTTTGCCTTTAAAAATGGTGTTGTGCGACACTGAATTTCAGTCATTTTTTGCGTTTTAGAAATCTGTTTTAGTAAATTGAAATGGAAATTGACTAATTATAAAATAATCTATGTTGACCGAGCGACGTCAGTAGGCATAGTTTTTTTTTTATTGGGGGGGGGGGGGGGCTTTTTATGACAATGTGCGGGGGGGGGGGGGGGTAATAAATGGTTTTTAAAAAGCGAGACGCCACTTAAGGACGACTCTTTAACATAGACTAAAATATAATTGGAAATCAGAAGAGAAAAGAAAGCAAACAGTACTTACCGTCTTTTGATTGCTTTTGTCCCATTTTTTTTTTGTTTTTGAACTTTTAGAGAAACCAATCACTGATACTCTTTACAGATCATTGGAGTATGTAGAGATCTTCCAACTAAAAAATATAATAAAATCACAAATGAAAATCAATAGCCGATTATAGAGCCTGTTACATTTGGTTAGTCGCTCTGTTTCTCTCTAACAATGGGCCAGCTATGGGACTAGACTTTATATAATATATATATGCATTACGAAACCTCAGCTCTCTATAAACTACACCAAGCGGAAATGTATTACGTTTGTATTGTAGGTCTAGATCTACATTGTGACTTTAATATGACAATGACCTGACTGCACCCTTTTCAAACGGCGCCTGTGATGTTAGATGTGTGCACAAAGACGTATGTTTTATATTATGACTCAATACAGTAGAAATTAGGATTCTATTAAATTCAAACAAAGAAGAGACGCGTATGTGAATGGGAAAAAAATTCCCATGACTTACATTTGAAGCGGTGAAAAGAGATTGAATGACAAGATTCTACTGCGTGTGTTTAAAATTAATTTCAACATGCGAGGTCACTGAAATGCGTGGGCAGGGTACAAATATGTGGGGTCGTGTTTACAAATCTTCCTTGAGATTAATGTACGTTGGATATTGTAAATATAACTTAGTGTGTAATTCAGGGCGTATCAGGTTCTCGAGTGAGGGTCGGGGTGGGGGGGGGGGGGGGTAGCGAATGCGATAACAGAAATCAAGTTTAATCACGGAAACTTTTGGAACAAACCAGTGACCTATACGCATACAGAGCCACTTTCAGACGTCTTCAGATGCCACACACCCCTTCCAGAAAGAATAGGAAAATGTATAATGTATAGAGTAAATATACATTTGGTGTCCCCTGTCCACCCACCCCCCCACCCCCCACCCACCCCCCCCTCCCACGGAAATTTCAAGTGCGCCCCAGGCCGGAAGTTTCAAATGCACCCAAGAAGAAACTGTTTGGAGAGAAAAACCTGCACGTATATGAGAAGTATGTCAAGATGTAGTGGCTAACTTGTGTGTTGGGTTTAATTTTAGAGACATACATCCATTTTAATAACAAATTACTATATTATGCCAGTAACCCACAGTATTTGTTTTTTTTTAGCAAGAAAAATGTTGGTAATCGTAGAAGTTCAGCTCAAGACCATAAGTGGCCCGCCAACTAGACGTTGCAAACATCGAACTCTTTTAGTTCAGAGGTTCTTAGCTAGGGGTTTGGTGAATTTTCCTCTGGGGTTCAAAACACACACCCGACTCATAATATGTGTTTTGTCAGTGCGGACGACATAACTATTAAGAAGGGTTCGGTAAATGCGCACATGCAATGGTGGGGTTCGGTACATTCAAAACGGTTAAGAACCACTGCAGTATTTGTATCAGCATATTATGTATATCTATAACCCCAAACTGTAATACTTTACACTAAACCTGAGAACTTCCTACAGAAGTTTCAAAAGAAGTGTCATGTTTCGTCGTGTCTTCAGTGAGAACTGTGACGGTGGTGTAAACTAAACAACGGCCCGGCTGTTCTGTTGATCTTTGTTTGTGTCGGGGTGGGGGGGGGGGGGGGGTGCATGTCTGCTATTCCTAATTCAATGTTTAATGTCGCCTTTTACATTATCGATAAGAAGCAAATCTAAAAGCTCAGGATAAGTAGGAGATTCAGCACTGAAATAGCAGGGGGAAAAAAACTATGTATCTGACTAGTCATAACTGCTAATCTTGCGGGGGGGGGGGGGGGGGGGGGGTGGAAGGGGAGGAGTTGTATTATTATTAGGCAGTGGGTGGAGCTATGTTTGACGGAAAATATTTTGATACAAATAAAGTGGGAGTGGGCTCCCCAAAACTTTCTCGTATAAACTTATATAACAGTGTGAGTTGGGATGGCCCTTTCAGTGAAAGCGAGCTATAGAAATATAGAAGTTTGTGTCAAAACCGCACGTTTTTCGAGATTACACGTAGAGGTGAAAAGTTTATAGAGTGCGATTTATGAGAGAGTGATATAAAATTATCAAATTCTGAATGATTTTGAGTGCAGTAGCTCTCCAGATTAGGTCTGACTTTTTATAACGATGTGTGACGGTGGGGAGCAGTGGTGTTACAATGTAGCGTGTATCCCCTCCCCCCCCCCCCCCCCCCCACACACACTCAAACAATTTTGAATTGTTTATTTCGTGTCATCTCGCTGCGTTGTTATTTAATTAGTTATTTCAATTGGATGTAATATTGTTTTTTTTTCCCAGCAAATTTTAGTTTTAAATATTTTTTTTAGTGTCATCCCCTAAACAGAGGCACCTGGTGCGGACCGTGCCCCGCCCCGCCCTGCGGCACTACTGGGTGGGGGAGGGAGAGATTTAAAAAAAATGTTTAAAAACCTGATGTTTAAGATTGTACCCTAGAAGAATCCATAAGTTTAGTTGCCTTTAAATAACTTTAATACAAAGGTTAGAATTTTTTTTATTGGGCAACGGGAAACGAGTTTAATTAATTTAAACACGCGCTTAAAGGCGCTTATAAAGGACGGTAGAACAACATGAGACTTGTGTGTGTGGGGAGGGGGGGGGGGAGAGATCTACATTGAATAAAAAACATTTTGTTTCTAGTGCGGTGGTTTCAAATGACGTCATATATACGCCCATGCGCCAACATTGCGAAACACGATCTTGGGTTCAACATGTCTAGTGCCATAATTTTTTTTTCTATTTATCAAATTATTTTGACTGAAAACTTTGAGTATTGCACATAGAAGGCGGTGGGTAACTGGAAATAATTTTAAATAGGATTGTAGATAAGACAAGCACGATTTAAATGGCGGCTCAATAATGACAACTTTGTACTTTTGAAGTTGTGTCAATAAGGGATTGTTGAATCGTGATCGGATATTGAATAGATAACAGAAAGATTTGAGGAGGGGGGGGGTAATTTGTGTAGGACTTGTTCAAGGATCGGCGGGGTTTTGTTTTGTGCTGGTTCGACAAGGGTTAAACATAAAGTGCTGCCATTGTTAGGTGCAGCGGGAGTTATCTGGATCAGGGGGAGGTAAGACAACTACGTTAACATGCGTGCTACTACTAGCTCGGTGCTATACGGAGATTTGTTGTTTACATGAGTACGTGGAAGATAGGCTTTAGGTCTTTGTAGAAGGTCTATGTTCATGGTCTATGTAGAAGGTCTGTGTAGTATGCAGAGTTTCTTTTAGGTTCCTTTTACAGTGTCCGTCCCCGGAAAATTTAGACTCCAGGTCTCTGCGCAAGGTCTATGAAGAAGGTATATGTACGGGGGCTTTGTAGAAGGTCTATGAAGAAGGTATATGTACGAGGGCTTTGTAGAAGGTCTATGAAGAAGGTATACGAGGGCTTTGTAGAAGGTCTATGAAGAAGGTATATGTACGGGGGCTTTGTAGAAGGTCTATGAAGAAGGTATATGTACGGGGGCTTTGTAGAAGGTCTATGAAGAAGGTATACGAGGGCTTTGTAGAAGGTCTATGAAGAAGGTATACGAGGGCTTTGTAGAAGGTCTATGAAGAAGGTATACGAGGGCTTTGTAGAAGGTCTATGAAGAAGGTATATGTACGGGGGCTTTGTAGAAGGTCTATGAAGAAGGTATATGTACGAGGGCTTTGTAGAAGGTCTATGAAGAAGGTATATGTACGAGGGCTTTGTAGAAGGTCTATGAAGAAGGTATATGTACGAGGGCTTTGTAGAAGGTCTATGAAGAAGGTATACGAGGGCTTTGTAGAAGGTCTATGAAGAAGGTATATGTACGGGGGCTTTGTAGAAGGTCTATGAAGAAGGTATACGAGGGCTTTGTAGAAGGTCTATGAAGAAGGTATATGTACGGGGGCTTTGTAGAAGGTCTATGAAGAAGGTATATGTACGAGGGCTTTGTAGAAGGTCTATGAAGAAGGTATATGTACGAGGGCTTTGTAGAAGGTCTATGAAGAAGGTATATGTACGGGGGCTTTGTAGAAGGTCTATGAAGAAGGTATATGTACGAGGGCTTTGTAGAAGGTCTATAAAGAAGGTATATGTACGAGGGCTTTGTAGAAGGTCTATGAATAAGGTATATGTACGAGGGCTTTGTAGAAGGGCTATGAAGAAGGTATATGTACGAGGGCTTTGTAGAAGGTGAGGGCTTTGTAGAAGGTCTATGAAGAAGGTATATGTACGAGGGCTTTGTAGAAGGTCTATGAAGAAGGTATATGTACGAGGGCTTTGTAGAAGGTCTATGTAGTAGGTCTTTGCAGAAAGTCTATGTAGCAAGCATATTATAGAAGGTCATTGAAGCAAATTCTTTATAGAAGGTATGTGTGGAAGGTTTTTGTCTCTCTCTATAAATATATCCCCCCCCCTCTCTCTCATACGGCCATTATCCATCTTTGTGGATCCTTGCAGTGCATAAGTTCGTCTGTGCAGTCAGTCTTTGATAATATTCTAATTGGAAAGTATATCAAGTAGATAGTATTTCTCGGTAGGTCTATGTAAAAGGTTTATTTTATAGGTCTATACAGAAGGTATATTTAAAAGGTCTGTGTAGAAAGTCTTTGTGTAGAAGATCTATTCAAAAGGTCTATGTAGTAAATACGTAGGTCATATAGAAGGTCTTTGATAAAAGTCTTTAATGTTAATGAAGAAAGTTGTAGTTCTTTGTAAGATTATTTATGTTTTTTATTTTAAAAGATCTATATAGAAGGTTCAACAAGTTGATTCAGTAGTCCAAGATATTTATAAAATTACGTTAAGGTCAAGATTTTAAAGTGTTTATGTAAAGCCCCGAGTAATCGGTCTTATATAGAGCTGCATCAGGACGTGTAGTCAAACGTACATGCCAGGTCATTTTCACAAGGAAAAGCCAAATGTAGCTGGACAGAAATAGATTCTGGCCGTCAAAAAGTAATGTATGTTTTGATGTGACGTGTAGGTGAATCCCTAGGATCAGAAGGAATGGGTTCATTGGGCGGGATATAAAAAATGACAGTTGGGACAACGAAACAACGGGAGTGATAAGCCCCGATTTTATTGACGACACACGAGTGTGATTGCTTTGACAGTGACGTGTCATGACGTCAATAGATGATGTTAGACTAAAGTGACATCATCAAACAACACATGACATTCAATGGCCAAATACTTGGTACGAGTGATGTATATATACAAAAACCTGTACAAAAATGTAACGCATGTAGACCTACATACATGTACATACATGTACATACATGCACACACACCTCTAGGCTTACATACATGTACAACATGCCCACACACGTATGCTTGCATGCTCCAGTCCATACACCTCTACATAAGCCTATGAAGGCCTACACACCTGCAAATACCTGGTACACCTTTACAGATCAATCTGTTACATAAATTAACTATGTCGTCCAGCTTCCGTAGACTATCGTTGATGTTAGATCTTGATATCACTCAATGTATACATGTGACGACGTCGTATTTCTGATGTGTAGTGTAAGTGTAACATCAAATATTTTAACTTGAACATCTCCGATGGAGAACACCAAACATCTCAATAACAATTACATCCCCGTCTGTTGGAGATATAGACCAGCCTACTCCTGTTGGAGATACAGACTAGCCTACAGCCTACGTCTGCTCAAATATTCCCTGATGTAAAAATATATCTGACACCTCAATGTGGCATCAGCCTCTAGTGCTAGTCGCATGTATAGACCACAATACTCGGATCACACAAGTTTTAGCTAGTCGTGAGACCAGCCCTTCTCACGAGACCAGATCTAAGACCAGTAGATCTCACGAGACTTGAGAGAAACAGTTTTCACGAAACCAGTTCTCACGAGACCAGTTCCCAGGAGACCAGAAGTTCTCACGAGACTTGAAACCAGCAGTTCTCACGAGACTTGAAACCAGAAGTTCTCACGAGATAGGAGACAAGCCAAGCAGTTCTCACGAGACTTGAGACCAGCAGCTCTCACGAGACCAGAAGTTCTCACGAGACTTGAAACCAGAAGTTCTCACGAGACCAGCAGTTCGCACGAGACCAGCAGTTCTCACGAGACTTGAAACCAGAAGTTCTCACGAGACTTGAGACTAGAAATCTTTTATCTCTGCTCAAGTGTTTGATTGTATTCTTGAGGCTATAAACCTAATATTTACAAGCTCTTATCAACGCCGTATTGTTGTTTTATTATCGCGAAAAGATTCAGGTGTACACAATAATATCGATTAAACATCAATTACAAATTCAAACTTACTAGTACAACACTGCAGTGTGTAGATTCAAGTTAATGTACATACGTCAGCGAGAAAAGGTTTAGTGATAGGTGTTTGTGTGTTTTTAGGACGTATGTGACTTCTGGGTAGGGGCGAGATGGTGGGTGGCTGTGGCGCAGACGGGGGTGTTCGGAGGGGTTAGAGGCAGTGGCGTCGCTAGGTCGGGTGTCACCCGGTGCGGCACTTCATGGTGCCAAAGGAAAGAAAAAAGTATATTATATATATATATATATATATATATATATATATATATATATATATATATATATATATATATATATATATATATCTTGGTGTCCCCCCCCTAAATGGTGTCACCCGGTGCGGATGGTGTCACCCGGTGTGTCCGCACCCCCACCCCCGCCTCGCGACTCCTCTGGTTAGAGGTACCCATGGACACCCCCCCCCCCCCACCCATCCCAAACTTTTTTTTTAAAATAAATAACATATTTTTAATAAAAAAAATTTGCGTCACCACTTACGTGACACCAAATGGCGACGGTGGACTAGTGTGGTTGCGTAAAGGCTTAGTTTCAAACTTTTCAATGTCATCAAAAAACTGTACGTTCGTAGAATCGTTACATAAAAGAAATTAAAATCTCTTCATGATGAATACTAAACTACGCCAGAGGTGGGTAGAGTTGGAGTGCTTACATTTTGGGCAGTGTGTAGTTAAACATAGGAAGGTTGTTGTGGTGGCGTAGATTATAGGGTTAACTAAACAAGTGACTAGACTAAACAGAGATACGGACGGGGATAATGGACGTTTAGGATTAGATGGTGATTAAAATAGAAGACAGCATGAATGGGTTGGTTGCTATTCCTTGGCTTTTGACCTGAGGTGACCTTATAGGGGACGGAATGGCGACTGTCCAGGACAGGCCACTAATTGGGTCCGACAGGTAATTAGATTGTGCTGGATTACGGCGCCTTTTGTAATAATAGGGTGAGGTTGATGGGTAAACGCTAGCACGTCAGTCGGGTCTGGAGAGTTGAGCAGTGAGGACGTGGACCCGGGTAGAGGTAGAAAGTATTCGTGTAGTGGCTATAGATGGAGGGAACATTGAACTGTGTTGTTGATCTAAGTGACAGTAGATAATGTGTAGTGAAGTAGAGGTAGAAAGTATTCCTGTCGTGACTATAGATGCACGGAACATTGAACTGTGTTGTAGACCTAAGTGACAGATAATAATGTGTAGTGAAGTAGAAAGTATTTGTTTAGTGGTTATAGATGGAGGGAACATTGAACTGTGTTGTAGACCTAAGTGACAGTAGATAATGTGTAGTGAAGTAGAGATAGAAAGTATTAGTATAGTAACTATAGATGGAGAGAACATTGAACTGTGCAGTAGACCTAAGTGACAATAGATACTGTGTCGTGAATTCTGGTTTCAAGTGATTTTGCTTGGAATTATTGTTTACGTCGTTATAAAATTATTACGTTAAGTGTTCTATTAGTAACTACTGTGTGTAATGAAGCCTTTTCGTCAAGTCGGAAGTACACAAGTCGTCGTTGAATGCACGGAAATAAGATGGATCCCTTCCTCCTCACATAGGATCTGAGTGTAGAAAACCATGAAATGTTTATACATTATGTGCACCTTCACTCCACATACTGGAGGAGTAGAGAGAAACAGGAAGAGAATTGTTGTCACAGACCTGTCACAGTTATGTAAATTGTAAGACGTCGGAAAAATCGTGCAATTAATTTAATTATGTTTAAGTTAGCCACGTAAAATGTACACTGACTTTAAATTTTTAAGTCGTTTCGCCGCTATAAGCCTTACTATTTATAATATTTATATTTGTAGCAGCTAGATTCTAGTAGTAGCCTATATTTTTGCCGCAAAGCTAGTACAGAGATAAAGATCATAAACTCAACTTAGTCTGACAAGTCTGGTCTGAAAGAGTACTTTTATTTAGACTCGTGATGAAACGTCGTTTAAGTAAAATCAAAAAACACAATGGAGGAAATATAAAGTGATAAGGTCACGTATTCCCCGCTAGATTAAGCAGACGAAA
>NW_026733127.1:70000-111073 GCF_028476545.2 Physella acuta
TTTTTTATTAATGTGTTTGTTGTCGTAGGCCTACACATTTCTCTAGACCATGTCCATTGTTTTTGTACACATTACTATAGATCATGTGCATTGTTTTTGTATACATTATCTAGGCCATTGTCAAGATTTGTTTTTCTTTATTTAATCTAAAATCTACAGCGCAGTAGGGAATGTATTAAGTTAGCTTGATAAAGATTACTGCGTGGGAAAAGTAATGCGACACGTAATTCTTTCTCCTTCACCCCCCCCCCCCCCTCCGGTTAACTCGCCCACACATTTTATTTCGAGGTATTTTTATCCCACACACCCGACATTATGGAGATTAAGTTTAGCTCACGTGTTGTGACAAGGTAAGGAAAAAGAAATATTTTAACTTGAAATCATACCAACATTCCTGGCCACTCTATATTCAGGTAGGTTTCACCTGAGTTGGGATAGGTGTGTGGGGGAGAGGGAGGGGGGGCACAGCAGTGCCGTCATGACATAAGACTGTGACCTCACAAGAGCGGACATCACTTGGTTCGTCAACTATCATATTTCATACGTCACGATGACAGATAGCCTTCACTGTCACCACAGAGAAATTTGAGCTAAAAATTATTTTTTTTGTACTGGTCACATGACCGACAGGTTTGCCAGCTTGAAATTAAAAAAAAAAAAAAAGAAAAAGAAAACAACTAAAAAACCTGACATTAATTCCATGCAGCCTATTCGTGTTATTTTTGTGTGTGGCTCATTTACATTATCTTCACGCATATGCAACCGGAGATTTAGAAAGCGATTGCTGGAGAGACCAGCCGTTGGGCTAATCCAATAAAAGGCTTACACTGACATTTTGGACACGAGGAAAGAGTTGAACCATCGATGTGTAGGGTACAATACGATCAGAGTTTCTTACAGGCATCTCTTCGGGGGGGGGGGGGGGTATAGTATGTATAGTAAACATACACTTTTACTAGTGTCCACCCGCGTCCACCCCCCCCCCCCCGAAAAATGTTGACCGCACACCCCCCCCCCCCCCCCGAAAATTTCAAGTGCCCCCCCCCCCCCCCCCCGGAGAAAAAAAGTCTGGAAGAAACACTGAATACGATTAACAGCATTCGTTAACTGTAACAGCCACTCCGAGTTTCTTCCAGGCATCTCTTCGGAAGGGGGGGGGGGGGGGCAGAGCTCTCGAAGAGAGTCAACCCCCCCCCCCCCCCCCCGCGAACCAAATGGAATTTATATGAAAATGTATACTTTTAACAGTGTCCGCCCCGTCTGCAAAAAAGTCTGGAAGAAACACTGCTGTCACTATTCATGTTAATCCTAACTCTAACACAAAACTTAATTTTAACCTCAAGTCGAACCATATCAGACGCAGTTCCCTGAAGGGGTACGGCTAACCTAAGAGTGCGCAATGGTTTAGCCCTAACGACTCATTGTTTGAGTGTACAAAAAAGATTGGAGATGGTGTTGACTTTGGTTTCCTGGGAGACGAGCACGTGATGTTTACACTTTGTCGGGGTCACGTGATGTTGACAAGCTGGTCGTCTGGAAGGTGAGACATTTTTAAAACACGACTTTTAAAAATGGAGAGTGGGGGGGGGGGATCTTTGATAACAGCACTACAGGGTTTGGGCGGGGGGGGGGGGGGAGGAGGGAACTCTTGACAAATCAACACAGCCTAAACTCATATAATACATCTAAGTCAACATAACACATGTATGTGTGTCCGCTATTTTACGAAAAATAAAATTTAAAAATAAAAACTTTCTGCGTGTATCCAAGATTTCATAAAACACCCGTAGAACTAAGTTTATTCAACATGTTATCTTAATAAACGAAAGTTTCTGAATACAACCAACATACCGTGAATTTCTACAACCTTACCCAATATTTCATTAAAAATGAGCTAACACTTGTACACACCAGAACCAACAAACCACCAGTCAACAATTACACAAACTACAAACTTTGACGCTTGCGAACTTCCACCCCCCCCCTCGTCCCAATAAAAAATCTGTATAAATACGTCTGCTACACACTGATCTCTGAATATTGGAAATCGATAAATCAATCCGATCTCCTGGCTTATGCATCTCTGTAATAATATTTATTTTGTATATTTCGATTCGTATGTTAAAAAATATTCACATATGTAAAAACAAGTTAGAGCTATCGTTTGTAGAAAGTTTGATCAGGGTTTGTTTCAGACATTTTTTTCAGGGGAACTTGAAACATTAAAATGACGAGGGTGGGTGTGAGGTGGGGGGAGGGGCAGTAAAACAAATTTCCGGGACGGCGAACACTTTCTAAAGGACATATTTTCTATATAAATAATACATCTTTTTAATATCGTACGAAGTGGGGGGGGGGGGGGGGGGGCGTTGATGTGCCTGAAAGAAACCCCCAAGTTCGATACTTGAAGGTAGAGGTATTTTACCTCTCTGTCGTCAAATACACGTTATCTGCAGGTAAAATTGTTGAGGCCTAGTTTTTGTCCAATATACAGAGCGGGGTCAAATTTTTGTTTAAAAAATGTTGAACGGGGAGGGAATGTGGGAGGGGGGGGGGGAGGAAGGAAAAAGGGGAAGTAGCTTTATCTATTATTTAAAATTCTTAGTGGTGGTTGTCTGTCTATGGAAATGTTAGTGGGCGTTTGATTTGTTGTGAACGTCATGTTTTATTGTTTATTGTGGACGTCGTGTTTCATTGTTTATTGTAGATGTCGTGTTTTATTGTTTATTGTGGACGTCATGTTTTATTGATTATTGTGGACGTATTTTTTATTTCTTGTGGTGAACGTCACGTTATTATGTTAGCGATGGACGTTATGTTTTATTGTTAACGTCATGTTTCGTGTTTGTTATCAGTTTTTGCTGGTAAGATATGTATTTCTTGCTGGTAAGATATGTATTTCTTGCTTGTAAGATATGTATTTCTTGCTAGAATAAAATATGTATGACCATTAAAAATTTACGTTAAACGAAGTCGCTAATGTTTTCATTTCGACCACATTCCTGTACGCTCAGTGCATATCGTCAACAGTGCAGGGCGTTGGTCTATTGCTGGGGGAGGGGATGAGGGGGTGGTACTCCTCGGTCGGTATGTTTTAATTAAATACGTAAGAAAGGGGGGGGGGGGCGGGGAGTGAGGTAAAATCAACAGTGTTGCATATATTTTCATAAGCCGAATCTAATTTAATACTTATGGGGTAAGAAAAACCAGAGATAATTAAATAAAGTTTTTTTTACTGATGTTACTTTTAATAATGTAATACTTGTGGAGGGCTTAGGATTCACGAGTCGTTCATTTTATTCCTTGTGGGAAAACTTAAGAAACGTCAGTCACGGTGTTTCATATATAGATTTTAAATGCATATAGTACGGTACAGATTTCACTGTGTGTTATATGAATCTCTTGTTTTCCTGACTTTGTTTCATGTGTTCCTCCAATTCAGACCGTTTAATGATAATTACATTGACGGCTGTAGAGTTTTAAATTTACAATCATTAAAATGTGCCTCTGGACGAGTTGAAAAAACAGCATCAGATGTGTTTACAAGTCTACAATCAATATGAGAACATTCGTGGATTTCCAGCAGAGGATCTCACGTCTGCGTAGATGGGACTCCTGGGGTTTGTAATAAAAGGGATCCCTGCTGTTTGTAGAGAAAGGGATCACTGCTGTTTGTAATGAAAGGGATCACTGCTGTTTGTAATGAAAGGGATCACTGAGGTTTGTAATGAAAGGGATCACTGCAGTTTGTACAGAAAGTGATCCCTACGGTTTGTAATGAATGGGATCCCTACGGTTTGTAATAAAAGGGATCCCTGCTGTTTGGAATGAAAGGGATCCCTGAGGCTTGTAATGAAAGGGATCTCTGTGGTTTGTAATGAAAGGGATCTCTGTGGTTTGTAATGAAAGGGATCCCTGCGGTTTGTAATGAAAGGGATCACTGAGGTTTGTAATGAAAGGGATCCCTGCGGTTTGTACAGCATAGGGTCCCCGAAGCTTATGCAGCAAAGGATCATTTAGGTTTGTACAACAACCGATCCCAGAGACGTGTACAGTGGTGCCTGAAGTTTGTATAGGAAGAAATCCCGAAGTTTATACAGGAAGGGATCCCTTAGATTTGTTTATCAAGGAGTCCCAAAAAACTGAAGACTGAGTTCAGCTTATACTTCTAAACCTATTTAAAGCCACATGACTCAAAGTTTACTTATTATGTTTTAAATATAGAATGAATGTAAGAAAGATAGCTTCATTGTGTGTACATATTTTGATGTAGTGTCTATAATCCTAGTAGATTTAACATTAGAGGCTTGTTAAGTCTCTATATTAAACACAATGATGAAAAGTTGTGATGATTCTAAATAGTATTTAACGCAAGTATAAATTATGCAAAGGGAAATGTGGCTAATTTAGTGGTAAACTATTCGTAAGTCAGTCTTGGTACCACGTACCACTGATTTAAGTATAATTTTGTTGATCACTGACTAAAGCAATATTTAGCTGACAATTAGGCAAGTTATACTGATGCTGACCACTGCCCAAAGCATGATTTTGCTGACCACTGCCCAAAGCATGATTTAACTGACCACTTATTTAAGTATAATTGTGCTGACCACTGACCAAAGCATGATTTTGCTGTCCACAAGCCAAACTATGATTTTGTTGATAATTGACACCAAGAAATAGCTTCTGTAAAGTAGCGAATGTGCCCGCTTTTGAAATACTTGAGAACCGTTGCTGGAGAAAATGCAATTAGAGCGAGTTCATTAAGAAATCAGGAGACAAGAAGAATAAAAAAAATAATGGAATCTAATCAGCGATATTTTAATTGGATAGAGTACAGTAAGGACGTTGATTGGGGTGTCAAGGTGGTCATGGGGGAGTGGGCTTGGATGTTTAATTGATTGGTTGTAGATGGGTGTTAGGGCTTGGCTGTTTAATTGATTGGGGTGTTAGGGTGGGTGGAGGGGGTTGGCTGTTTAATTGATTAAGGTGTATATGGGTGTTAGGGTGGGGTGAGGGTGGAGGGGGTTGGCTGTTTATTTGATTGGGGTGTAGATGGGTGTTAGGGTGGGGTGGGGGTGGAGGGGGTTGGCTGTTTAATTGATTGGGTATAGATGGGTGTTAGGATGGTGTGAGGGTGGAGGGGGCTGGCTGTTTAATTGATTGGGTATAGATGGGTGTTAGGATGGTGTGAGGGTGGAGGGGGCTGGCTGTTTAATTGATTGGGTGTAGATGGGTGTTAGGGATTGGCTGTTTAATTGATTGGGGTGTTAGGGTTGGGGGTGGGGGCTTGGCTGTTTAATTGATAGAGGTTTAGATGGGTATTAGGGTGGGGGTTGGGGGGTGGTGAACCAACTATCTTATGGTGATTGTTGGCTGAATATTTGATTGAGGGTTGTTTGTAGGTGTGAGATTGGTGCTGGTGATTGGTTGTTTGACTGAATGGGGTGGGTGGAGGTGGGTGGTGGTGATTGGTTGTTTGAATGGGGTGGGTGGAGGTGGGTGGTGCTGCTTGGTTGTTTGACTGAACGGGGTGGAGGTGGGTGTTCTTGGTAGTCGGCTATCATGTAAACAAACAATTAAAACATACATCACTGTCTATAGGTTTAGGACCACATACAGGTTGTAATGTTTACAAAAATGGTCTATTAATAGCCGAAGCTGAATACGCATGTCAGGGTCATGGGTCAAATAATTGTAAAGATCTTTCAGAATTTTAAACAAAAATAAAACTAAGGCAGCATGCTTTTAGTTATTTTTAAGACACTCATAGTCATAGATCTATCTTCTGAGACTTTAATTTTCAATCAGTTTATATAAAAATAGGCAACAATATATGAATCGTGACCTAGTTTGTGGCGTTAACATAACTGTCACAGACTGTATAATTAGGTATGTTTATTATATTGTGTTTTGCATGAATGAAGAGTACCTGGCTAGCGGAAGGACTGTCTGAGCGATCGTCATGTGTATTTCCCATGCTTTTGGGTGAGATCGCTCATTGACGTAAGGGGAGAGAAAGTGGTGAATAAAAGGGAGAGAAAAAGGTGAACGGGGGTTGTGTGCTAGGACTGAGGACTGGAACGATGGCAGTGAGTGTAAGATGTCTCCATGACTTGGAGTCGTGATTATTATTTGTACCTATATCAGTTGATCTTCAAATATGGATGTACCACGGATTTATCTGTACATAGTGTAAATAAAGTTGTCATTTGAAGTTGCCACTGTTGCTCGTGTTCCTGTATGAAAGCTAACCCACAACAACAAAGAATACATGTTGTTACATATGGTGTCAGAAGTGAGCGTCTACTGTTACATTGTCAGAAGCAATTGAAGAAGTGATGTTGTTACATTGGTAAATTATATTGAAGTCTAAAATCGTCAACGAAGTTACAGTGTTACTACAAGTGATCAAGAATTGTCACATTATCATTGTAAGCAGTTTTCAACGTTTTTGAAGTGGTCTTCCACTGTTTCCACTTGAAAGTCATCTATCTACACTCAAGTCAGAAGGGTTGCTGTAGTCAAGTCAGACGTTTTGTTCAAGTCAAGTCATCAACGTGATAATTTTTATCACCTTATTTCGATATTGTCTCACCAATGTCGAGTAAATATCGTCTGTGTGTTTTTTCTGTTTGGATTTAGCCGATCAAGTCTTAGTGTTTCTTTTCTACTGTTTGGATTTAGCTGTTCAAGTTTTCTATATGGATTAGCTGTTCAAGTTTTTCTGCTGTTTGGATTTAGCAGATCAAGTTTATTTTTGTAACTGTTCCTAAAGATGTCTTATCTAAAACTGGACAAATTTCTACTCTGTAACAGGCTACTAGAACTATTTTGAATTTTTTTCAACTTTTTGGAATCAACAAAGTGAACTATTTTTGTACTATATATGTACTATGAACTTTTCTTGGATTACTAGATGTCTGTAATCAACTGAACAAAGCCAGAATACAAGAAAGGGTATTGTAAATTAATTAACATTTATCTATTGTCAACTAATGAATTTATATTTTATGTCATAAATAGAAAATATATCAAAATGTTATGTTTTGAAGAATATCTAGCACTAGCGAGGGCGCAAGGCATTAAGAAGATGAAGAAGCAGATAGCCTGGGCAAACACTCGATTTGACCGAGACATAGAAAAAGCATTAGAAGCATGGGACGAAGAAAATGAACAACCCAGACTAGCTCATGGAAAAGTAATAAGAGAATTAGATGGTGAGACAGAAATAGTGCGTAATAGATCAAGAGCTATTACAGAGGTGCAAAAAGAAGAAGAAATGTCAGATGGAGATAAAGTAGAGGAGACTGTACAATCAAAAGGAAAGCGGAAAAAAAGAAACAGAAAACAGAGAGCAGATAAAAGGGCTGAAACTTTGGAAAAACAAGTAGGCCTACATGAACTAGCATATGAACAAGAACTATTAGAAATGAAAGCTATAACAGACACAAATGAACCAAAATTAGAAAGTGAACAGACAGAATTTAAAGCAGAACTTGAAGAAGTAAATATTAGCAACCTTAAGAATGAAGAACAAAGTAACATAGTCCAGGAAGAATTGAAACCAAAGAAAAAAACAGAGGGTGAACTTAATAATGATTTTTTGGAGACAGATACATTGGAATGTCTTAAGATTGACTCTTTTTTGACTCAAACGCAGGTACACGAGAATATTACTGAGAGTTGTATCACAAGTCCATCAGAGAATGGCAGTCAACAAGAAACAAGTCCATCAGAGAATGGTAGTCAAAATGATTTAATAAGCCCATCAGTTAATGGCAGTGATGATTTAATAAGTCCATCGGAGAATGGCAGGAATCATGATAAACTAATGATGATTAATGAATCAGTGAACTTAATAAGCCACAATGAAGAGAACGTACCTATTGAAGATTTACTTCGAAAATTGGAGTCAAACTATAAAGAAGATATACTAGAACTCAAGAATAAATTTAACAAAGAAATGGAGAAATTAACACAGAAATTTATGTGTGAATTAGAATCAATAAAGAAGCACAAGGAAGTTAAGAAAGATGAAACAGTAACTAGAAACTACAATGTCATTGATGCACAGAATGAAAGTAAAAGAAATTTAGCAAACTATGAATACAGTCAACATGTTAATAAGAATGTCATTAATGTCATTAATGCACAGAATGAAAGAAAAAGAAATTTAGCAAACTATGAATACAGTCACCATGTTTATAAGAAGCCAAAATCTAGATGTTTTTACTGCGGAAAAACAGGTCATTACCAAAATCAATGTTGGCATAGGTTGGCAAAACAGAGAAGAAACAATTATGTACAAAGAAAGTCATGTGGGAAATATAGTAATTTAAGAAAGAATATATCATGTTCTAATGAAAGATACCGAAGCAAGATGTATTATGAAAGGCCAAAGCAATGCCATAATATTTATATTGAGTTGGTTGATGAACCAAACCAACATACACAAAGCAAGATAACCACTGACGTTGTTCAGAAACCAGAGGAGAATATTAAAACAAATGAAGTAACACAAGTTACACGAAATCTAGGAAATGATTATGGTAGCAAAGCTGAAAGCTACAATTTGAGGGAGAGATGGCATACGGGTCATCGTCAACTGCACGAGAACGATTACTCATGCTATAGAGGATGCTAAGATTAAATTATCAATTGACAGTTTATTAATATTATACAGTCTGTAACTGTAATATATAAATATCAAACAATTTGTATCAGTAAATATAAATTATATAAATTGTGTAATATTTCAAAAGAAAGAAAACTGTATTATGTTAAACCTATTCTATACTATTAATTAACAGTGAATAAAGTAAATCAAGTAAAAGTTAGAGACTATTTATTCCGCATAACAATAAGACGGAAGTCTCAATGATGAATTGTATCAGTCGATACCTGTGAAAGGCAAGAATGTTGTGTTGTGACCTAGATGTGACTGAAATGGGTCGACTAGGGGAGACAACAAAGTATATTACTCATGCGTGGTAATAATATACCTTGATGATAAGGAAGTTTTTTACTACATAGGATATAGTTATTTAAATTATGAGTTGAATTAAGTCTCTGATAATTTCAACTATGTATTATGTTTGGTAATAAGGTCATGTACCAGACTCGTCTGGTAATTTATTAAACTCATTTGTTTTGTTTATACTACAGTTACTGGGTAATTGAAATGTTTTTTTTCTCCTATGTGAATGTATATTGATGCATTAAATATTACATATAATGCTTGTACATTTAAAGTTTTTGTTCAAAACACTGACATATTTTAATTATCACTGATATAGTCACTATATACTGTTGTATTTGTATGCACTATAAATTTATGACTACAAGTGCTTAGTCTAAAATGAATATATTTTACTCTACTTTGAGTTGTACACAGTTTTTTGTTGTCTGGCACATGATCCTGCCCTACCAATATTGTATTTATAAATTTTGTTACACAAAATTTGATTTGAAGGGGGGACGTGTCACAGACTGTATAATTAGGTATGTTTATTATATTGTGTTTTGCATGAATGAAGAGTACCTGGCTAGCGGAAGGACTGTCTGAGCGATCGTCATGTGTATTTCCCATGCTTTTGGGTGAGATCGCTCATTGACGTAAGGGGAGAGAAAGTGGTGAATAAAAGGGAGAGAAAAAGGTGAACGGGGGTTGTGTGCTAGGACTGAGGACTGGAACGATGGCAGTGAGTGTAAGATGTCTCCATGACTTGGAGTCGTGATTATTATTTGTACCTATATCAGTTGATCTTCAAATATGGATGTACCACGGATTTATCTGTACATAGTGTAAATAAAGTTGTCATTTGAAGTTGCCACTGTTGCTCGTGTTCCTGTATGAAAGCTAACCCACAACAACAAAGAATACATGTTGTTACAATAACTATATTTACCTGATATAGACTCCAAGGGAAACAACTTATCCTTTAGAAAGATAATAACTTTTTCACTCCGTTTATTATATCTCACTTCTAATACACTTTTTATTTTACTCATAAAATACAACAGAAATAAAACTTTATATTATTATATTTGTTCTGCTAAGATAAATAAAATATGAATATTTTTTGTCCACATTCAAACGTTCTTGCCCAGGCCCTCACTTTATCGAAAAAGAAATAACTATTAAATAATGAATCTATAAAAAGCTAGACCTAGAACGTGAATAAATACCTGGGTCGCTGCAGAAAAAAAGTGCTGTTTTCTTGTTTCTATTCGCGTCGTCGTCAAATGCAGTTTTTTTTTTATCTTGAAAGGGGGGGGGGGGGGGGGGTCGTAGTTCGCCGGCGGGCAAGTCGCCGTAAAGACAAGGGGATTAGAGGAGATACTGGTAATGTAAACATCCGATTGTCTTTTTGTAGCCAGCATAATCCCACGCAAGCTATCGTAATGCTGGTTTTAATTTTAGAAATAAATGGAGCATTTTAATTAATGAGGTAGACTACTTGTTGGGTTTTTTTAATTTATAGATGATGATTTCAGAGAGGGTCTTTTTATTTCATTTTACTACAGTTTAAATTCATAGCACAGCTTTACTTAATCCCAGTTAATCCGGCTTAACGTTAAGCAATGTTATAAAAAAGTCACTCGTCCGGTATTTAAAGATTTGAGCTGGCCAAAAGGTAGGCTCGGCTTTAAGGCCACGGACTTGAAGCAGACGATCTTCTGACCTAAATAGCTTACAGTTTGAAAGTTATTCAAATGTACTTTTTGAAGTTTACAGAACGAAGGTTTTTAAGAAGTTTAGGGAGAGATTTATTTGGTAGGCCTGCTGGTTGGTTTGTCTTAGCGTCAACAGGTCACTGCTACAAATATGTCATGTTTGTCATATGTCATGCTGCTCTTGCCCAATGTCATGTTTATCATATGTCATGGTACTCTTGCCCAATGTCATGTTTGTCTTATGTCATGGTACTCTTGCGCAATGTCATGTTTGTCATATGTCATGCTGCTCTTGTCTAATGTCATGTTTATCATATGTCATGGTACTCTTGCCCAATGTCATGTTTGTCATATGCCATGGTACTCTTGCGCAATGTCATGTTTGTCATATGTCCTGGTAATCTTGCCAAATGTCATGTCTGTCTTATGTCATACCAATCTTGCCCAATGTCATATGCTGCTTGTGTCATGTCACTACTACCCACATGTCATATTTGGCTTATGTCATGTCATTCCTACAAAATATCATGTGCTGCATCCATCTGACCAATCTCTGATGTCTAAAGATATTGGGACAGTTTTGTTTACTTTTTCGATCCTCAGATACCAAGTTATGCCACTAAAAAATCCCACAGGAATCTCAACTCAAGATGTCGCCCCCAAATAGCTTTAGTTCGGTTGGTAGCTATCAATACACCACGTGACTTGTCACCCACGTGACTAGCAGTGGCCAAAGATCGTGACGAGAAATTCAACAAGTTCACTGACCTGTGACCCTTGAGCTTCTATTTTTAGGATTTTCCCCTCACATGACTAAGCGATATTTACAATCGCTGGATTTGACGGATTATAGTTTTTATAGAATAGACTGTCATAAATATGTGCGTGGCCTACTAGTTTGGTTGGTAATAAAAATATTTTTTGTTTGGCTATTCACGAATATTGTTCTGAAATAAAAGAAAATTACGCATATTGTACCAAGATGTAAAGGCGTGCACGAATGTTATACCAAACAATGTATTGGCAGTCACGAAGGTTATACCAAAACTGCATTGGCAGTCACCAGTTTCTTCCAAGCATCTCTTCGGGGGGTGGGGGGAGGGGCGAAGAAAGACTACCGCCCTCTTTTCCATCCCCCCCCCCCCCGAACGAAATGGAATTTATATATGTGACGAGCGAACATTTATCCTGCCGACAACGCCAATTGTAACGAGCCAACAGTTACCATGCTCGCAACGCCACATGTAATGAGACCTAATTGCCTGTAGTGCCACGTGTTAACGAGTTTAACCACTCATTCTAGACAACATTGACCACAGTATAGATACTCAAGATGCAGGTTCGCTATTGATCCTTTATTACATGAATCAAGAAATGCTTCATAATAACACAATAAATCAACAGGAATGCTTCTCAATAATAGTCTGAATCAACTGACCCCTAACAGTCCTTCACTAGGCTTTATATAACTGAATCCACATGTCTATAATCCTCCTTAACACAATACGGCTAACCCGTTCTATAACCGACTTGACATAGTCACACAGACTGACTGATCTAAGCGAGCGATGAAGATGGAAGAGAGCTCGCTGAAACGGGAAGAGAGAGAACGAGTCCTGCCGTGCCCTCCTATTTATCCCTTGTATCCGTACTCGTCTCTGTACTTGTATTCCTCCGTAATCGATACTTGTACTCGATCTCCGACCACCAGTTGCGTAGTTCAAACGTACAGACCGTAAAATAACATCTGCGTCCTATCCATCAAAGTTGACAGGCCGTCTGAATACCGTTTCCCAAAATAGCACGCGCCGGCTTTGAGGTTGTTATCAGCCCGACCCAATAAGCCACCTGTTATCGGTTGCATCAGACCAACACTGTGTCTCGGCTTCTCGTTCGTTATCATTTGTAACTGGTAGTTAGGCCTACCCCAGTTACATCCACCCCTGCTTTTTTTGTGTGTTTTCAACCACAAACAACGCCTGGCAGGTGCACTCCTCCAAAGTCAATCGCACAGTCGTAAAAAAAAAATCTATTGTTCTACTCACTGTCCACGACGTTCCATTCGTATACGATTGACAGTTCTACCTATTTCACATATCAACTGTGTCTACATCATCTTCCTGAGACACAAAACAGTTCTAGAATTCACATCCACCCTTTCCATTTGGTGCCTTCACCAGTTCACTTCTATAGCTCTTTGAACAGTCTGTTTTCATACCAGCGCGACCATGAAAGAATTGATGGTTGCTGACAAAAAATTTCGTATTCCTTCTGTTCCTTAAACTTCTCCGCGGACCACTTATCTGATGGTCTACTGTCTCTCTGCTTCTGGAGGGACCGGGATCCTCATTGTTGCCGGTATCCTCCCCTTGCGTATCGCTGTTGTTCTGTTGATGGTGATATGGTTCCGGAATGGGTATGTGAATTTCCGTTATAACTTCCGGTTCCCTAATTGTCTTGGGTTTCTCTGTGTGTAACTGCTCTTCTTGCCTATTCCAATATTTCTTTAATTGAGCAATATTCGCCCACCGATCCGGTTTGGCGTGATCGATGGGTCTTATCTTAAAGGGGCCACCTGCTACTTTAGGCATCTCCACGACTTGCCATATCTCCTGTCCCCAGAGATCGTGGATTTTGTTTCTGCCTAACGGGTGGCTACGCAGTAATACCCTGTCATTCAGTTTGAGTGGCGGGTCCTTCGTCTGTATCGGCGGTTCCCTTCGCCGAGATTCATGTTCTAGTCTTTCCTGTACTACCCTGTACATTTCTCTAATTCTTCTCATATGTTCATTCACATATTCCAGTGCGGTGTATGAGCCAGTCATACTCTCCCTTTTTCCTAGGAACAAATCAAGAGGGAGTCGAGCCTCTCGTCCGAACAGCAACATGTATGGCGAAAAGCCGGTTGTGGCATGTGGTGTGCAGTTGTATAGATATACCAACTCTGGGAGAAAATCAGGCCAACGTTTTTTCTGTTCAGGTTCTAGCGTACGCAGCAAATCATGCATGCTGCGGTTGAACCGTTCACACTGTCCGTTTCCTTTCGGATTAAATGTGGTTGTTCTAGATTTGTTGATCCCGTAGTGGTTGCACAGTTGGTTAATTACTTCTGACTCAAAGGCCCTTCCTTGGTCAGAGTGTAATTGTCTTGGTATGCCATATTTGATGAACCAATGTTGTAATAAGACCTTTGCCACTGTTTTGGCAGTCTGATCTCGTGTGGGCACCGCCACAGTCCATTTGGTGAATACATCAGTCATTACCAACACATGTTCCGTCCCATCCGATGATTGCTCCAACGACGTAAAGTCCATAGCCACAATCTCTAGTGGTTTTGTCGCTAGTAGGTGTCCTGATGGCTGTCTCATTTTGACAACTGGCCTTTTCGCATGCTGACACCTCACACAAGCCTCACAATGGCGTTTGACCTCCATTTCCATATTGGGCCAGTAACACCTCCGTCGTAATATTTTGTGGGTTCTGTCCTGACCCTGGTGTCCTGCCCTGTCATGTGCCAACCTTAGCACTTCTTCTCGTAATTGTCCCGGCACCACCACCTGGTGTATTGTGCCATCAATTTGGTCATGAATTCTCCGCATGAGAACACCATCCTTTATACTGAGACGGTTCCACTGACTCAGTATTTTCTTTGTTTCCCGACCAAATTGTTCTCTTTCCCTTCTTCCTGGGAATTTTTGTTCCTGGACGTATTTCAATAGCGGTTGTAAGCCACTATCCGTTCTCTGGGCATCTCTTATCTTTTTGTGATTAAGGCAATTAAAATCACTACTGTCCATATGTTCGGGTTCCGTGGATATGTGCTCCACCCCGGTCTGCCCGTTTTGCATCACTTGTACCCCATGAGGGATATCTGTTGACGCTCTGACCTCACATATTCCTGTCAGTGTTTCTTCCTCATCACCCGGTCTCTCGTTAGGATTCCTTGATAAGGCGTCCGCATTGCCATTGGACCGCCCCGGGCGATGTTTTCTCTCTAGGTCAACGAGTGCCAATTCTGCTGCCCATCGCTGTTCGATGGATCCCAGCCTTGCTGTAATTTGAAGTTCTTTTTCAATATCTGATAATTTTTCTTCAAGTCTTGTTTGAGACTCTTTCATTCCTTCTAGTTTGCCAACACTGTTCTGTTGTCTAATATTTTTATTTACTTCTTCCGATAACAGACACTTTAAAGATGAACATTTCTCCTGTGCTTTTGATTTGCATGAACTTTTCCTATCCAGTTTCCTGGTTAGACTTTGAATTCCTTTATTAAGTCTACCAATTTTCTTCTTATCATCATTTTTCTCTACCAACAAATTGTTCACTTGACACTTTTCAACATTCAAGTTCATTTCACAGTTCATTTTTTCCATTAGTTGTGTTTTACCTTTCTTTTTCTCCTTACTGTGTTTCTTTGTCATTTTGTTTACCAAGTCATTACCTCGCCGCTCTGTAGCCTTGACCTGCCTTACAGAGGGCGATCGTTTCACCGGACAGTACCGTGCCATATGTCCGGGTTGTGAACAAGACAAACAAATTGGTCGACCGTCTGCCGTCCATTGGAGTGATGGCTTGGCAGGACACGGCCGTCCAACCCGTCCCTGTTTTGTCCCGTTCTTTTCCTGATTCTCAGCTGTTGACCTGCTTTCCAACCTCTCCAAACGTTGGTCAACCTTCTCTAGGTGGGCCAACAGTTGAGCCATCATGGTCTCCATCGTGTCGGCCCCTGTGGGTGGGGATTGTCTCTGTTCAGGCACAGAGACTTTATCCACCGAACAGTTCGATTGGTCCTCATCCTCGGACCTGCGGATCGCTGAGTTCCTGACCTGAAGGAAGGTCAACTGCTGGTCTCTGTGGACCTCCTCTTTCAACTCTCTCCTTAAGATCGGGGTTGCTAGCCCCTCGATGAAATGGTCCCTCAGTAGGCGTACATCAATGTCCGGTGATTTGCCCTTTACCAAATCAAAGGCCCTGTTCATCCTGTGTGAGTACTCCATCACACTCTCCGCCATTCTCTGCTTTAAGCCCACGAATCCCGATAGCAGTTGCACTCCCGACCGTCTCTCCCCAAAGGTCTCCATAATCAGATCCAGCACCTTATCTGGATCTGATTGGACGGTCCTATCGTGGCACTTAACCTCTGCCCTAACCGTTTCACCTATACTGCCCATCAGCAGTCTTAATCTTTCCTCTGGTGACATATGTCTCGAGGCCCAGGCCGCTTTGACCTCTTCACTGAACCTGTTGGTTAAAGTTGGGTCTCCGTCCCCGTAAAATTTGTTAATATGGGACTCTCTGGGTAGGACCACTATATGGGTCTGCTTCTCGTCCAGAGTAGACATTTTCTTCCTTAAGTACTAAAAAAAGAGAGTTCTTTCTTACCGTGTGTGTATGAAAAATTTTTCCTCGTTCCTCAATTTTCACAGTTCCTGAATGTCCGAATTCACACACACACTAAACACAGTTATGCACAAGGTTGACTATAGGTGCCTTAAACGGCAAGTCTAGTTGAATTCATCCTGTCCGACGACGCCAAATGTGACCTAGGCTACTCGCAGAGCCAAATGTGACCCTGCTCGCAGCGCCAATTGTGACGAGCGAACATTTATCCTGCCGACAACGCCAATTGTAACGAGCCAACAGTTACCATGCTCGCAACGCCACATGTAATGAGACCTAATTGCCTGTAGTGCCACGTGTTAACGAGTTTAACCACTCATTCTAGACAACATTGACCACAGTATAGATACTCAAGATGCAGGTTCGCTATTGATCCTTTATTACATGAATCAAGAAATGCTTCATAATAACACAATAAATCAACAGGAATGCTTCTCAATAATAGTCTGAATCAACTGACCCCTAACAGTCCTTCACTAGGCTTTATATAACTGAATCCACATGTCTATAATCCTCCTTAACACAATACGGCTAACCCGTTCTATAACCGACTTGACATAGTCACACAGACTGACTGATCTAAGCGAGCGATGAAGATGGAAGAGAGCTCGCTGAAACGGGAAGAGAGAGAACGAGTCCTGCCGTGCCCTCCTATTTATCCCTTGTATCCGTACTCGTCTCTGTACTTGTATTCCTCCGTAATCGATACTTGTACTCGATCTCCGACCACCAGTTGCGTAGTTCAAACGTACAGACCGTAAAATAACATCTGCGTCCTATCCATCAAAGTTGACAGGCCGTCTGAATACCGTTTCCCAAAATAGCACGCGCCGGCTTTGAGGTTGTTATCAGCCCGACCCAATAAACCACCTGTTATCGGTTGCATCAGACCAACACTGTGTCTCGGCTTCTCGTTCGTTATCATTTGTAACTGGTAGTTAGGCCTACCCCAGTTACATATAGAAAACGTACTTTTACCAGTGTCTGCCCCACCCCGCCCCGGGAAATTTAGTCCACCCCCCCCCCAAATATCAAGTGCTCCCCCCCCCCCTCGGAGAAAAAAGTCTGAAAGAAAGACTAGCAGTCATGATTGTTATAGCAAAATGTAAGAGCAGTCACGAATGTTTTACAAAAATGTATTTACAGTCAGGAATGTTATCTTAAAATGTATTTACAGTCACGAATGTTATAATAAAATGTATTAACAGTCACGAATGTTATAGTAAAATATACGGCCAGTTAGTCGCTGAGTCACGGATACCATACCAAACTATGGCCCACGGAAGTTCAGATAAACAAGAGTGTCTAGATTGACAGGTCCTACCACTCTCTCGTACGGACGGAAAACATCCATCAGTTGGATCTAAGATTTTTTTCTTTCCACTTTCTTTTTACCGGCCGACTCTTAGGCCCAATGTCGGCCGTGCGGTGTGTGAATGCGAAGAATGTCTTCAACCGTTTTACCATCCAAGTGGAACCAGGCGGACATGCGTCAAATGGAACTTTGGGTTTGGTTAAGTCATGCGTAGCTCTCCAAGTCGTGTATCACTTTCCAAGTCATGCATATCTTTACAAGCCGTGTATAACTTTCCAAGTCATGGCTATCACTTCCAGTCATGCATACAGAGTTTCTTTCAGGCATCTCTTCAGGGGGGGGGGGGCTTCGCCCCCCGAAGAAAGTCTACCCCCCCCGAACGAAATTTACATAGAAAATATATACTTTTAACAGTGTCCGCCCCCCCCTCCGAAGAAAGTCTACCGCCCCCCCCCCCCAAAAAATATGTCAAGTGCCCCCCCCCCCCCGAAGAAAAAAGTCTGGAAGAAACACTGCATGCATAGCGTTCTCAGTCATACACATCATTCAAACCAGGACCGGATTTACACGTAATGAGGCTCTAAGTTTTTTCGATAAGGGGGCCTTTGTAAGTCCCTACTAGTGATGTAAGTCTTATGGTCTCTAGTATCTCTGCTGTTGATGTGTATCTGTAAGTAATGAGAACCTCTGGTTCCCTCCTATGTACGTGCCTTTGGTTCTCTGCTAGTAACGTGGTTGTGGTTCCATGGCGCTACACTCTCCCCTGCTCCCGCGTGTAAAGTAAATATGGACCTTTTTGTTGTCTATTTACAAAAACATTGATACTGAACGTATCGTAATTAACTCCATATTCGGAATCGATTACACAAACTGTATTCTGATTTTTTTTGGAGTTTTAATCAATCAGGAAAAAGATCGTGTGCGTTGTATCGAAATGGTTTGCATGTCGGATTTTTGATTTCTGTTTCCGGTTTGTGTAAGCCATTGATCAGCTATCTGGTCTTCAGCAATAGAGAGATTGATTGAACAAAGAAGAGAATTCTCTCCCTGTAGTTGGCTATTGCTGAGTATAGTGTCGTTTCAAACACGGTTAAAGAGAGGGGAAGGGTTAAGATAGTGTGCCGTCGTTTTTGTGACGATTTGGAGGGGAGATAGAAAATCGTCTAAGGGAGTCGTCCATAAATGACGTCACACTTCTAGGGTGAGGGTTCGAAATGTTGTGACTATGTGGAATGAGGGGAAGAGGGTTCAGAGAGTTTGACGTCACACTTTTTAAAAGTAATGCTAGAAACTGAATTTTAGCCGTTATTTCGCAGTTTTTAAAAAGACTGTTGTTGTAAATTATAATATAGAAGAAATTGATTCAAATAACTCGATGTTAACCGAGTTTGGTCAATATTTGAGAAAGAAACTGATGTTTAAATATTTTTTTTAGGGAAGGGGGTTGTACAGTTGTATGGCTGATGTGTGATGTCATTTTACGAGGGGGGGGGCTGGATTTTTGTGACGATGTTTGGCGGAGGGGAGAAGGTAAAAGAAATCGTCAAAAAAAGCAAGACGCCATATGTGAATGACCACTGACATCGAACATACGAGTAGATAAACCGGGAGTTATCTCCCCTAAACTTTCTCGAATATTCTAATATAACACTACGTGGGATGGCAACTCGGAATATAGACATGATTTTTGTTTACTTAAACTTTTAAAAATAGAATAAAATCTAGTAGAAAAAAACATTGCGCACCAAGTGAACGCCAAAGCAAAAAGCGCATAATAGTGCGCAATATTATTAGTTCTTTATAAATTTATATGCGTTTTTTGAGAAATCGGAAATAGCGTAAATTAGTACTTCCTGTCATCGGAAATTACTCAAAATTTGAAAGAAGGTAGATAATTAGATCTTTTACTTACATGTGAAATTTCATTTATCTATCTCAAATAGTACTCAAGTTATATGCTTTTAAAAAATTCAAAGTAGAAAAAGTACCACTTCCGGTTGTCGGAAATCGCTCAAAAGTTGATACGGATCTACGATTTTGATAAAATACCTATATATGAAATTTCATCAACATAGCTGTAACGGTACTCAAGTAATCGTGTTTACACACACACAGACAGACATACGGACAAGATTGCAAAATTATGTTTTTCCGTATCAGTGAGGTGTAAAACGTCGAGATTTGTAAAAATCTCGATTTTTTTTTTTTTTTTTTTGCACGATTACAGTACTTTCTCTATACTTCGTATATTCGAGAAAGTAAAAAAAGTGATAACTATACAGAACATGGCAATAAAAAAAAATGTCCCTGCATATCATTCACAATACAATGTGAACTTGATAGTGAACAATGTGACAATTTTACTCGATCTAGTGACAATTTAGTTTAGGCAGACACAAGCTGGGTAAAGGAGGTTACGTCCCTTTGTTACACTTTTTTGTGTGTAAAGGGCAGCTACACATTCAAATTGTTAAAAGTAATGCAGCAGCAGTTATCTATCCGTAGGTCTAGACTGAAGTTAAAAAAAAAAAAGTACACATAACTAAAATGGATCCCACCAACTTGAAGTAATTAGAAATGACTACGTTCTTTAAGAAAGCGGTTTTCGAAGTAGTATGTTTACAAGAATTGTGTTGAAATAAAATGTGTACTTGAGTTATTTGCTGAAGCTGTGTACAATAATTATTATATAGTAGTTTTATTACAACAAATGTTTGTTGTCACTCTATGTACAAGATGGCTTGTTGAAATATGTTGTGTATACAAATTATTTACTGAAGAAAGATTTGTTGATGCAGTTCTGTGTAAAAAAATTGTTTGCTGAAGTACATCTTGTATATAAGAATAATTTGCTCAAGTTATGTGTGCAAGGTTGCTTGTTGAAATAAAATTGTGAACAAGATTTATTTGCAAAAGTTGTGTTTAATTTTTGTCATGCTCCTTAGGTCAACATGCACAACTTTCTAAGCCACACACCACTATGTGTGTAAATGTATTTATTTTATGAGTTTTTACATGAAGTCCTAATGAATAAACAGAACATAATCACAACAAGATATTTTTACAGCAAGAAAACAAACAGCTCTCATTTTATTTTTCAGAAAAAAAAATCACCAATACACACAGACATAGTAGATTCTTTTATTGTTCAAATTTTAAATAATATTTACACTGTCTTTACATTTGATTTCTACAACTCTTTTTTGTATATACATCACATGTTAAATTCATAAAACTAAAATCTTAAAATGTTACAAATGTCTCATATAGTAGTCGATGGCAGTAGAAAATATTGCAAACCCCACAGCACCAAAAATACCTGCCTTCAGACCAGCTGAAAGTAACCAAAATATATAAACTATAACAGACATACGATAGATACATACATTTTAAATAAAATTTTACTTTGGATAAAATAAATAAAAGACCTCACGTCACAAAAAGTGAAATTCACACCAATTTGTATTTGAAATACCTCTTAATCCAAGCACACCACCAACAATAGCTCCTGAGGCTGTTCCATTGATAAGTTCAGTTTTTCCTCTGTACTGTATAATATACAAAAGTTTAAAAAGTTAAAACACAAAGCATGCTCTTTCCAATCCTAGTCTATTCTTCTATGAATTATGAACGCATATATAAAATAAATGAATATATTTTTTCAAATCAGATAGATAGTTAACAGTTTTATTTAAAGGATGGCTACTCATACACCAGTCATAAACTACAGTTCGTATGCATTTAAAAAGCATGTTTCAATCACATCATTCAACCTTTAATTTAAATATAAAACTTGAACTGAAAAAAATTCAATTACACAAACATGTTTAATGTTAACATTACAGGCAGAACAAGACAGATCCAGCAAGAAGACACTTAAAGATTTAACAATATTCTGGCTCAAGAATGTAATACATACAGACTCAACCAGGCACTCTGTCCCAGCAAACATTGCTCCAACCAGTGCAAAATTTTTGCCGTAAGATAAGGATCGAGCTTTCATTTCTCTCAGCACCATGCGAGTTGTTGGAGTCTCAGTAGACATAGTAGACATTGGATCAACGCCAGCGGTAAACAAACCAAATGCTGCACCCAATGCAAACCCTAGAAAATATAACAATTGTTTAATACAATTTTGTTAAAAAAAAGATTCATACAATTTTTTGGTAATCTATTATTAAGCTATAAAATATTATATATCTAACTGTTAATTAATTAGTACGTAGGCTAATTTGGGGTGCTTTTATATTTGTTATTTTATGGGAGGGGGATTGTTGAATAGATGAGTGTGAGATTGTGTGTGGTAATGTCACATTAATCATAGTCAGTAGCCTAGGTGAAATTCACAAAGTAATAGTAGGCCCACTTACTAGTACTAATACTAACAAATAAAAGTTTGAAACTGGATTCAAGATCTAGAATCTAGATCTACTACTACTAGATATAGTAATAGATCATCAGTAAATCTCTATAGTGACTGCTATAGTCTAGTACAGTGTTTCTTCCAGACTTTTTTCTCCGGGGGGGCATTTGAAATCTTCGGGGGGGCGGTAAACTTTCTTCGGGGGGGCGGACACTGTTAAAAGTATATATTTTCTATATAAATTATATACATTTCATTTCGTTCGGGGGGGGGCGGTAAAAAATTTTCGGGGGGGGGGGGGGGGCTTTAGTAATATTGGTAATCTATCGTTTTGGGTATGTAAAATCGCCCGCGGCTATTAATGTACGAAAACATTACCTCATTGTCAAGACTTTAATAGAAGTGTATTGTGGTATGTTTGTGTCAAATATAGATAAATGAATAATAAACCTAAATCAATGGCTAAATATATCAATATAGGCCAGAAATTAACTTTTAACAGCAGTGTCTGCAAGCAAGATTTGCTATATAAACAGCAGCCATTTGTAAAATAGAGTGGCTTCCCCCTGAATCTAGCACTATAAGTTTATAAAAATAAAACCTAAACAAAATGGCTGCTATAGTAAATGAGCATGGTTGCATCTGTTGGAAACATCGCTAGTCTTCATTTATTACTGAAAAAGTTTTAATTCAATTGTTTAAAAACATGTACATAAATAAAACATGGAAACATTTTTGTATTTTAAAAAACACAAATTCTCCTCAAAATGTGAAATAATTATTAAAATTTAAAGGAGTCACCTGTTTTTCACATTACAAGTCACAGGCGATTTTACGTACCTAAAACGATAGATAATATTAGACTCTACGGATGATAATATGATTATTGATTATAGATACTAGATAGGGCCTAGATACCGGTGTCTGATAATGGAATCTTCTTTAAAAAAAGGAGTGTTGGGTTGTTAGTAGAATAATTATGTAAATTCAACTACCAGTGAGTAACCTAACCACTACTAACCAGTGCTAACACCGTAACACCCCTTGCCTTTTTAAAGAAGATTAATTCCATTATTTATTATTATCCAGTATAAACATTCTCCAGACTCTACATTATCACAATGTGGTCCATGAATTTACACGTTTCTTTTTTTTTTAATTTTTTTTTTTATCTTACCAACAACGCAACTTGCAGTGGATTTAAAAGCACAGCTGTCAAATATTCCACGGATGAAAAGTTCCTCGCGTGACAAGGGCATTTGAGGGATTCCTCCGATCGGAATGGTGACATCAGCTCTTGGTCGTTTTTTATTACCAATTACATGATCAATAATAAGATTAAAGTTAGATACATCACTGGGAGTGAGATTTTTAGGAATACCCAATTCGTTTAAGTCGTAAGACCCCGAATTAACCGGAGTTGTAGCATTGTTCATGGGCGCCGCCATTTTTGTTTTGACTTGAATGCAAGTCCGACTACCAGTTGTACTATTTAGATCTATTAACAAACTTTCGATGTCGATTGCCCAATTACCTGTTAAACTAGCTTATACCATTTCAACGTCTTTTTAAAAATAACCCTTTATTCATAATCTAAAAGCTATTTTCTCAACAAACTGAGTGTTTCAATGTTTTGAGCCAAAAATAGTGAGCAATTTTGTATCGATACCATTATTTAAACTCAACAACTCTACCAGGAACTGTAACTCTGGTTGTACGTTTGAAGTAATCAACATTTTAATAAATATGTCACCGATTAAGCAACTTGACTTTAAGAATCCAGATCGAGAATTAGAAATCTGCATGATACAGACAAGACTAAAAATTAACTGTTGGCCTTCAAACCAAAAAGACAAATTCGTGAGCTCTTCAACTATCTTAATTATTCTATATTTATAAATTATAGGCCTACACACAATTGACTACAAAATCTGTGACTTCTGAATTCAGTAGTCACAAGTGTCAGTGTGAAACCTGCCTGCGTTTGTGTTCTACATTCGTTTGTGTTCTACATTCGTACATTGAAGTTCAAGTACTAGAATGTCTAGATCTAGTAGTTAGTAGATCTACATGAACAATCTACCTACACTAATCTACAGTACATTGTAAACTTAACACTAGCTAGATCTAGTAGTAGTAGATCTAGTAAACAGCAAGGAAAATACTATCTAGTATTACTAGATTCTAGGTTATTATACATTATACTTTTTATAGTATTATATTATAATAATTATATATTATTAATGACTTATACTACTTAAGTATATTATATTTATATACTATCACTTAGGCCTATAGATCTATGTTTGTAACTTAAAATGTAGGCCAACTATAGATGTATATATTATAATTATAATGTATAACTAGTAGGCTAATAAACTTGTGATAGTAAGGGGTCATCCATAAATGACATTAAATGACTTCATGCTTTTTTTTGACAATTTTTATCTCTCCCCCTCCCCTCCATCACACATCGTCACAAAAAGCCAGACCCCCCCCCCCCTAAATGACATCACATCTCTACAACCCCCCTCAAAATTGCAGTTGAATTTTTCTTAAAACATTGATATTTTTTCCAAAATCTTGTCTGAACTCTGTCAAAATAGAGTATTTTAATCAATTCCTATTGCAATTTATTAAAACAGTTCTCTAAAACACGAAATAACGTCTAAAATTCGTTTTCTAACATTGCTTTTTTATAATGCAAAAATGTGACGTCGCACCATCTGAACCCCCCTCCCCCTCATCACACACCATTACAAAATTACGGACCCCCCTCCCCACTACGAGTGTGACGTCATTTATGGACGACCCCTAACTAGATCTATGTATTATCATAATTATGTCAGTGCCTGATAATGCCACCATAATTAATTATGCCTAATTGGTTGGTATTTTAAGTGATGCTTTGTCATATAGTTTTTATCCCTAGCAGAACGCCAGAGAGCATCTCCACTGCCTGGCTTGTTGCACTGAGTTGAATATAAACTCAATACAATAATAAAAATAATCTAAAATAGGTCAGCCATCAAACACACCTATGTTCAGGAGAGTATATTGCCAGCACAGATTTTAGTATTTAAAAAGGAAATAAAAAAATCACAAAACATATACAATTAAGTAAAGTTAAACCAACTTTACAAAAAAATTGTTTAAAATAACACAGTAAATTTTTAAAAACATAATCTAGATTATATCTGGCCTATAGCTTAAAGTAAAGGATCAGATTAATAAAAGAATTTGTAAAAAAAAATCCATGTAGATTCTTAGGTCTAATTTACAAAAAACAAAAAATCTATTTAAAAACTATAGAGTCTGTGATTAGGTGAGTCAAGACTTCAACACTTTCTGGATTTGCATTTGTACGCTGTACAATCTGACCATCTCTCTCTCAAATTTTTAATCCCACCCCACCATACTATCAAAATGGTTGTTATTTTATTACTAAGGCTGAAGCAGAGAAAAAAATTCAGCATTTAATTAGTTTGAGCCAGAACTTGGATTAAAAAATTTTCATTAATACTTAATTCTGTTTTGGAATAAAAGCTAATTGTTTAATTTTTTCTTTCCATAGGACTATGGCTTTTATGCAGAAATGGCAAGCCGGATGTAGCTAAAACTACAAACTATCAACTGTTTTACAGTAAGATACAGCATCATTTCATGGTAAGATAGATGTAGCTAAAGCTACAAACTATCAACTGTTTTACAGTAAGATACAGCATCATTTCATGGTAAGCTGGATGTATCTAAAACTGCAAACTATCAACTGTTTTACAGTAAGATACACAAGTTTCAGCATCAGTTTTTAGAAGCAGGAAGAGTCAACAGAATTAGCTTTATACACATACAGTGTTACTTCTACTACCTTAAAAGACCAATGCATATAAATAAATTTTGTAAAGACAAAAACAAAACAAAAACTACTAGCGTAACTGTTGTGCTTTTGCTTAAAGCCATAAAGATTAACATAACTCATGAAAAAAATCTTTCTTTTCAGTATGCTATTTTACACCATAACCCAGAGTGGCACTGTCTGTTTATAATGTTAATCTATTTTTTTACAGTCCTAATTTATTAAAAGAATAATCATTACATCTTTAAATTGTTAAAAAATTTAAAATTAGATATTCCTGTAATAGTAATATTTGAATGAAGTTTTAATCTGTTGCAGAGTTGAGTTGGAAATGGCTGCAGTATTGTTTAACATCATATCTTTGATTAGGAAAATATACATCCACATCAAGCCATACCCTGTCAAAACAAAATATGGCCTGACGCCCCCATCAAAGTGCCATATTGTCATTACTGATGAAGACATTGGAGACCGACCCATTTTAATTATAGGAGATGTTCATGGGTGCTTTGATGAGCTTCAGGATCTCATCACTCAAGCAATGAACAGAATCAACACCACAGACCTGTTTATTATCTTTGTTGGGGATATGCTCAACAAAGGTCCCAAAAACCAGGAGGTTGTAACGTACATTCGTCAGCTGGTGGCTAAAGGCAAGGCCGTGGCTGTGAAAGGTAACCATGAAGAGTCTCTGCTTAGAGAGTATCGTAACATGCAACAGATAGACAACTATGTGCTCCCAGCTAAGTATACGTACCTGAGTACTTTAACCCTGGAAGATTTCTCGTACCTGCAGAGCTTGCCCTACTCCCTGACCATTCCGAAAATAAATTCCATCATTGTCCATGCTGGGATGGTACCTGGGATCCCATTGAAGCAGCAGTGTTTGATTGATCTATGCCACATGAGGAACCTGGTATCAAAGTACACGTTGTGGGGGCCGGTTCACGTGGCCAAAAGTAAACCAGATGTTGGTGTTCAGTGGGGCACGCTGTGGGTGGGCCCGGAACATGTGTACTACGGTCACGATGCTAGGCGCGGCCTGCAGGAGCTGCCCTTTGCCACAGGTCTTGATACGGGCTGTGTGTACGGGAAAAACTTGACTGGGATGATTATAAACAATGATGGGGATAAGATATTGGTAACAGTGCGAGCTCAACGGTCATATTACACGAATAATGATTCTTAGCTGATGCTCGTTTTTTAATGCTGCTCAACATTCCATTTGTTTTTTTTTATCTAATTTAACAAAACCATTGTTGAATCTCAGTCCTTGCTTTTCTCCTGTTCCAACATTTCAATGTAAGTTGGTGTACACACCATGGTTTCAGATCAATATTATTCAGTATTATTGTTATTTATATTTCAAGTTAATTCACTTGGTTGCATGTTCAGAAGATGAAATTTAAAGTTAAAAGCCACAGGAATTAACACCAGTTTCTTCCCAAATGTTTATAATTCTAAGTATTTTTATACATATCCAAACTGCTCACCTTGTTTTGGGAAATGTTTGTATGGATATTCGGGTCCCTGGATATCAGAAGGTCTACAGTATAAGATAAGGTTGTTATCTCAGTACCAATGTGTTACTGATGTAGGTTGTTATGTATGGGCTGAATATAAGCTCTAAAGATGATTGCTAAAGTACACTGAAAATAACAAGTTAACAAAATTTAAAAGACTCCAACTTGTGAGTTGGTGTCCTGCTAAACATTAACATTTGCTGTGTTGTTTTATTGAGTATTTATTGCAATACAATTTTGTTTTGAAAATCAATATTGGGCCTGTATGTTATGAAATGTAATTTGAATCTTTAAAAGATTATTGGGAGAGGCCATTGCCATACACCTTTGTTGAAGATTTTCTTAACTATTCATTTTTGTCCAATTGCTCTTATGTCTAATTATCATATAATTTACTATTTTTTAACGACCAAAGTACTATTTTTATTGTTTTGATTAATATGCTTGGTTAGCTTCATTTAATAAACTGACACTAAGCTTTACAACATAATTACTTGTCCCCTAATGTTTTATATACACCAAGCACATTTTACAAGATTAAAATTTTAATGGCTCAAGTATATCACTTTTCATGTTTTAACCTTGAAATCATAAAAATAGCACACATAATCAAATAAGCCCTCAATCACAAAAGTATGACATTCAGTTGGGCAAGGTTCTTTGAATCTGACTAATGTTCTTAAAATCCTAGGCCCATTAAAATGTCTCTCAAGAAAGCAATAATTCTTAGATCTTGTATGGTTCTTCCATCCATCCACACAACGGAAGGCCTAGTCTAGATCTCTAGTTTGGATCAGGGTTCAAGTCAGTAGAACATCCCAGAATCCACCCAGTTCTGATGAGTACCTAACTTATGTTAGGGAAAGTAAAGGTGGCTTGGCATAGTGCAGACCACACTATTCCTTCATATAATGAGGTCACAGAAACAGGTGAACTCTACTTCGCTTGCCCCATGGACGATCAGGTTCAAAAAGGGAACATTACTTTACTTTTTACTAGTACATTGTTAGACATTAAGTATACCTCAAGAAAGCTAATATTCTTTGAAAATTTTACAGCAATAATAAATTTTTTCATGTATCCTGATGTGGACCAAGAAATAATGTCAATCAACTAATGTCTGGTTGTGTCTGATTGGTCAGGGGGACTGACGCTTTAAATATAATTGTTTTTAAGCGTTATTTAAAAATAACATGTTTTTCTAATAAACTGTAGTTCATGTTGTAATACTTACAAAAATATTTTATGGTCACATATTCTATTAGCCTTTATGTTTTATTTCCAAAGAAAAGATTCACCTAACAAAGATGAATTATAATAATTATTATGTATAAAGTATATCTTGTGACAATGTGTTACAAACCCACTGTGTATGATGTTTGTTTTTTTATAAAAATAAATTCATACAAAAAAAATACATATAAAAATAAATTCATACCAAATGTTGATTAAAATCAAATTTTACAGTAACATTAATTGTGCTGTTAATTAAAAGGTCGTGATGTATCTAGCTGGCTTTGATAAATAAAAATAACAATACCACCCTACCATCAAACTGCCTCTCTCTTAGAAATATCTATGTGATCCAATCAGTGAATAAATTATTTGCCAGCCATGAATATTTTTTTTTCTTTGTGTGATTGCAGTTTAATATTTCTGGTTTTTTTTTATGGTTGTTCAAAGTTATAATGTTTAGGTCAAATTAAAAAAAAATGTTTTATGTATTTTATTTTGTCAAGCTTTAAAAAAATGTGTTTTATGTATTTTGTTAAGCTTTAAAAAAAGTGTGTTTTATGTATTTTGTTAAGCTTTAAAAAAATGTGTTTTATGTATTTTGTCAAGCTTTAAAAAATGTGTTTTATGTATTTTGTTAAGCTTTAAAAAAGGGTTTTATGTATTTTGTTAAGCTTTAAAAAAGTGTGTTTTATGTATTTTGTCAGAAAATCATTCCTGTGTGTGCTGCCCTTGGTTTTATAGGGCTGTCAACACTGTGATGTCAACTAAACATTAAGTTTTGTTGTGGAAGATTCATCCTAGTTTGTTCATCCAATAGCCACTATTAAAATCATCAGGAAGTGTGAAATATCAAATGTACCCCCATACATGATTCTGTTGAAGGACATTATTATAATGGCTAGGACATGTCCTTTGTGGGACAATATTGGAATGTCTTAAGCATAGGACATTAGTTTAAAGGCTATGTCATGTCCTTATCACATGACAATATTGTAATGGCCAGGACACATGAGCAGTAGTCTAACAAATAAAGTCCATATGTTTTTTTTTTAAAAGGATGGGAAGAAATATGTAGAGCAACAAAGTGGTGTCAACATTTGTTGTATTAGTGGTTAAAAAGTAGATAGAACAGAGGTGGACATGATGGTACTTCATTCATGTTTGTTTTACTTGTGTGCTGGTTAGTGTGTAAATGTGTTTTTTTAGTGTATTACATAGTGCAAGAATTAATTTTTTTTAAATACAGAATATTGTTTCAGGCAACAGAAAAATTGTTAATGCACTTGTGATATGTACCATTTTAACAAAAATTGTATATCACCTTGATTAGGGGCCACAATTTCACTGGTATTTGATTATAGAGTTATTCCCCTTATCTAAACTGCTTAAGTTTACTCAGCAATCAAGTGATCATTTCTGTGTTCTGTAGACAATGTGTTTTTCTGTAAACCAGGCAGTTTGAATGGCTGACTGTGTTACAAGATCTCTCTAAGACAAATATAAGTCCAATGCTCACTAATTAAAAGTGTAAACATGAACATTGATGTAGTTGTGCTACATTGAGTACATTGTTTGGCTTGGTGTTAGCTGTACCAGTTGATCGAATGTTGTTTGCTTCTGGTATACTGGTTGATGATGTGGTTTCAATTATTTTTGTATGTCTCTACTACTCAAGGACATGCCTTTAAAGAATTTCTCTTCTTTTTTGGGATGTCATAATAGTACATCTTGGAAGAAATAGTAAGGATACCTTATAGGATTTAGTGGTCAGTGGGACAGATGAAGTAGAGTTGACCAGTTTCTGTGACCTCTGCACATAAAAAGGAGAGTGTGGTCAGCACTATTCTCAGCTCCCTGCCTTTGTTTTAGCCAACATGAGTAAAATACCAATCAGAGCTGGTTGAACTTAAAACCTTCTGTTACTCTCTCTCTCAAAAGGATAAAAATACAAGTGTATCAGTTTTTGTTTAGACAAAAGAGCTTTTAGGCTTGTTTATACGAATGTTGCTTCAAAATTAAAATGATTGTATTTTCTGACTACTTTCAGTGTGAAAGGTTTGCAAAGGTTTTTATTTCATTTTGACTGTCTTGTTAAAAAAAATTGATTCATATATTTTTTAAGGTTGTGTTTTTATATTCACATTTGATCTGCTTGTGCTTTAAAAAATTGAACTTTTTTTTTTTTTGTGAGAGAAATATTTGAGCGTGGGTTGACAAATGTAAGGGCACAACTTTATCTGTTTCAATGTTGTTAATGATCCACAAATAGGTCCAGATGGATCAATCTGATTTTAAAGCTAATTAAGCTAATTAACCTTTGTCAAACAGCTGGAATATAATGTCCATTTTATTTTTGTAAATGATAGTAAAACTATTTTACTCCTTATATTTCAATGAAGGTCTAGCACCTTTAACACTAATAACCGTCTCTTGTCAGAAGGTGTTTATGTTCAATTTTTGGCTTGGAGTAAGAGCTATTGCTAGTAAAGTTTTGACTCTGTAATATCCAAAGAATTTATAAGGACACATGTCTTAAATTTTATCTGGCTGCTGAATTTGTATATTTTAAATTCTCCTGACTCCAAAGTAGGAGAGACTATGTTACATTTTATTTTTGTGAATGGAATATATTTCACACTATAGGAAGTTAGAAATACAATTCAAAAACAAAAATGTTCCACACAATAAAAGCAATTAAACTATGATGTAAAAGTTGTTGCATTATATTTGTTCAGTGATGATTTGGACATAGATCTAAGTTTTGTTGTCAGGGATTAACTTGATATGAAAATCTTTCAGATAGACCTGTGATAGGGTTTTTATGCATGAACACACACCACAACACACAAGTGAACAATGTATGCACGCACATGCACAACACATATTTCACAACACCCACTCACACACACACATATATATATATATATATATATATATATATATATATATATATATATTTGCATTAGAATATATGTGTATATGTATATGAATCTTCTAATATTAGACGTTGGAGAACTACAAAAGAAACAACACAGAAATAAAATGAATTGATTTCACTAGGCACAGCTAAGTGTAACTTCCCTGCCTTTGATTTATTTGAGAGCCTGACTTTTATAGTGGTTTTCTATCTCTGTGTTGAGGGATGGGGAAGGTGGTGCACAGGATATAACCGTCTAACCAGTAGGTGGTTAAGCCAGGTAACAGGTTAGGTTTAAGTGGTGTTAGTGGGGATTTATGGAGGTTATCCAGTTTTGGTGATGCTGGTTAGAGTTCTGTTATGGGCATGTTGTATGCCATTTATACTTGTAATGTTGGAGGTTACGCTTTACATCATTTATATTTGTAATGTTGGGGGCTAGGCTTTACACCATTTATATTTGTGGTGTTGGTAGTTAGGATTTGCACCAATTATATTTGTAATGTTTGTGAAATGAAAATGTAAATCAGATAGGATGATCTAAATAGACCATGAAGAAAAAAGTGTTGCCTGTTTATTTCGTCGCACTCAGTATATTCCCCAAGCCTCACAGAACCGGATATCCCCCGCCATTCAAAACCTGACACCCCATGCTATACAGAGCCGAATACCCATATGGAACCTGATACCCCATGCTATACAGAGCCGAATACCCATATGGAACCTGATACCCCATGCTATACAGAGCCGAATACCCATATGGAACCTGATACCCCATGCTATACAGAGCCGAATACCCATATGGAACCTGATACCCCATGCTATACAGAGCCGAATACCCATATGGAACCTGATACATCCAGAATCATAGAACCAGATACCCCAGATTCACAGAACCGAATACCCTCAGTTTTTACAGAAGCGGATACCCCCATAATCACAGTACCTGATACATTTAGAGGAACCAGATACCACAGGCCATCTGAACCGAATACCCCCATGTTATAAAGAACCATAGCCCCAGAGGCGTAGTGACCCGGAGACAAACGATTTGCACCCCCCCCCCTCGAACTTTTCATTTGCACCCCCCCCCCTCATCTTTCGGACAAATATAATAAAACCCACTTCCGGACAGATATCGAACAAAGTCATCGGACAGATGCCATGCATATCGAAAAGAAAAGATGCAGGGCGGCATACCTAGATTTAGAAAAGTATGTTTGATACATGCTGTGGGAAATGTAGTTATGATAAATTAATTACCCAAAGGCCTATGTTTTGAAGACAATATGATATTGGATGTGATGACTGCGATCATAGCCTAATATATAAAGACTGTGATAATGGCCTAAAGTACTAAGCTTATAATGACCCTAAATTAAAACAAAGACTCCGATAGTGACCTAAAATATGAAGACTGTTATTATGGCCTTAGATATGAAGACTGTGATAATAAGTACTATGACTAATAATGGCTCTAAGTTATTAAAAAAAAAAAGCAACCCCGCTGTTGGCCCGAAATGTGAAGACTTTTATTATGGCATTATGGCCTTAGATATGAAGACTGTGGCAATGGCCCAAGATACGCAGATAGTGAAAGTGGCCCAATGATACTTTTAAGAAATGTTTAGATTGATCACTGCGTCATTGTGAATTCATTTGAGTTCCATTCTAACGAATTCTTTGTCCTCATTTGGACAAGCAAAAAACAAATTAGATGGAGGGCCTTCGATCGCTCATCCGTTATACACTATAGGACCACAGATCAAGTACTAGCTACTGGTTATTGATTGGAGGAGGCTGATTATGGTCTTCTCATTCATTAGTGGCAAGAAATAACGGACCAACAATGACGTAGTCCAAGTCGTCGTTACCAACACGTCTTTGTACCAGGATGACGTCACCATAGTCACACAAGAAGTGTCTACGTCATAACTGGCTATACTCGTGACATTTGTATGCTATTTTTAAAAGAACAATATGGTGTGAACCTAGTCTAAACTTTGTTTTGTTGCTTACCAAAGTGAGGATTCGAGTACATCATTCAGCCTAGTTACTTCCCCTATCATTGTTTTATAATATTTTATATAATTCTATAGTTAATTTTGGATTTAATTTTTAATATATTAATAAGTAACTATGTAAAAGGCAGGTGTTTAGGGTAATGAAATCGGGCAGGGGGAAAGGAGGGGGGGGGCAAATATTTTCCAAATCTGTACACTCGTTTTCACAGAACCTCCTTTCGGGCTAAACCAAACAATACAACGATTTATTATGGCAGTTTTAAATAAATGTTCCCGATAGGCGATGAGACATTTAGCCGATCTATAGGATTACAATGATAAGCTGGGGATATACTGACGACAAAAGCTATACGACAAGTATCGATTATACATTGGTTGGCGTCACGTAGTCGTGGAGTTATCGCCCCTGGGGTTCTTTGCCTTGCTGTATTGACATTCTTTAGAGAAGGCCACTCTATTTGTTTCATTAACATGCTATATGTATCTACGCTATATGTATATATATATAGCGTTTATATATATATATATATAGCGTTTATATATATATATATATATATATATATATATATATATATATATATATATATATATATATATATTTATATATATATATATATTTATATATATATATATATATATATATATATATATATATATATATATATATATATATATATATATATCGTATATATATATTATATAGCATATATATATAATCATATATACATATAGCTGTATGTATACGTATATGTATATATTCAATACACACACACACACACACATATATATATATATATATATATATATATATATATATATATATATATATATATATATATATATATATATATATATATATTCATGGTTTCTGGGAAAAGTACGGCCCCCTAAAAATTTTAAGTAACCCCATCCCTCCCCGGAGAAAAAATGTCCCTCCCCCCAACCCGTGCAGTAGTGTGGAGGCTTTATTTAACTGCCTTGACACATACACCCATAACAACATGTACACATTCAGACCAGTAACCGCATGTAGAACTACAACTACAAGCACTTGTACACGTACACATTACCCTCATTACTTCTTAGATAACAATTTTCCTTGTGTCGCAATGTCTGTCTTTGTGTTTGTACTCTGATCTTCTACCACAACTTTAACCCACTACTACTGCAACCATTTCGATCACTTTCCAGATCAATTCATTTCCATTGACAACACAAGCATGTCAAGATTTAATCGTTACAACTGTTCGCGGCATACAAAAGGTTGCTAGGTCTAGAATATAAAGGAATTTTTATTTTATTTAGCGCCTTCGCATACACTAGACTTATTTAAACCAAATAGAATTCGTCTGAAATTTTAATGAAAACAAACCTAAGAGTAGTTACTTAATCAACAAAATGATTTTCAATATATTTTCTATCTTAGACTCAGTATCGATGACTTGCTAATCAAAATATATCGCCCTTGGTTTATTTTTAGACCACTTACCACGGTCACACAATGTACGTGACAATGTCTCTTTGAAGCCGCATTCCGGGACTTCCCGATCTAATTTTAGTTCGATAAATCAATGGCGTTAACAGTTGCTTTTAGTCCATTCATTAAGTAAAACAAAGCGTGGATAGGAAGAAAGAGTGTACGCGAGAAACAAGTGACGATGATAAATGTACTATTGTCTGGTTGTTGTATACAGAGGCGTAGCGAGGGCAAAAAATTGCAGAATATACGGAATAAAAATGCTTTTTGCCAGTTCTATTATTGATTAATTAATTTTACATAGTCTTTTAAGTACAAATCGACAAGGTTTGGGGGTGCCACGATGACGTAAACGTGCTAACTATAGAGAAAACATTGCTATATCCTACAATATTATTAACAAACTATAGAAAAACATCGTTACTATTAAATCTGTGGTGATTAAAGCTTATAAACATACATGAGCGAAGAGATGCCGGGAAGAAACTCTGCTGTAGTGAGCAGAGCATCCTGGAATCAAGTGCATAAAACGTCCCTGAGTCCTTCCAGCTCTGTCTGGTACCAGACCGATCCCCCCCCCCCCCCGAACTTAATTTTTTATCTATAAGCTTTTTTTCTGCTTCATGTTTGCTATTATCTGTAGTAACGTCGTTGTCACGTGGTTTCGTGTATGTTCGTGTTAAACGTTACTTCTGTTGTTAAATTTGTTACTTGAATAAGTAATCAGAGGCGTAGCGACCCTTCCCGGTGCCCGGGGACAAACTTTTCGATTTGCACCCCCCCTCAAGATTTCGATTTGCACCCCCCCCCCTCAAACTTTCGATTTACACCCCCCTCAACCTTTCAATTTATTTTTCCAACCCATTTTGGCGCCCCCTAAGGTCGGCGCCAGAGTCATGTGTCCTCCCCCCCCCCCCGCTACGCTACTGTAAGTAATGCCAGTCATGATACGTAACCTGGATCTAGCAGTAACTCATCTAGTAACGGCTGTATAATAGCTTCTATCCTCAGCATTTAACCTTACAAAGTGTGATTAACCTAATCAGGTGTATCGACCACTGCAGATATACGAAGCGTGATTTTAAAATCAATACCGTGACATTACTTAACGATAGTCGATAACTGGACCATTACATTTGACACTGCCTAAACACAGGCTAAACTAAAGTTCTTATGACACATTAAATCCAGGTTAAACCACACAATAAATAAGTGCGAGCTAAAGCGTTATAAAGCAGGTTAACCCAGATTAAACTACAGTCTAAACACATTTATTAAGCGCAGAGTTTAACTTAACGCATTAAACACGGTTAAACACGAGCTAAACTTGTCTGAATACAGATTGTATACAGGTTAAACAACAGTCACGTTGAACCTAGGTTAAACTATAGTCATATCACAGTGTTTCTTCCAGACTTTTTTCTCCGGGGTTGGGGGGGGGGGGCACTTGAAATTTTCGGGGGGGGGGGGGGCGGTAGACTTTCTTCGGGGGGGGGGGGGGGGGGGGCGGACACTGTTAACAGTATATATTTTCTATATAAATTATATTAATTTCATTTCGTTCGGGAGGGCGGTATAATTTTTTCGGGGGGGGGGGGGGGGGCATAGACACCCCCCCCCCCCCCCCCGAAGAGATGACTGGAAGAAACTCTGATCACAAATTAAACACAAGCTACATGTAACAGTGGTAACCCGTAGTGTTAGCAGTAATGTGTTAAATCTAAACACTGGTTTTATGCTTGTGTTCTCCGTTGTGTTGGAAATCTTCTTTGATGTGTGAGTGGTTTGTTCTTACTCTAGCTGGATTTACTAGCACAGCAAGACGATAATAAAAAATTAATGATTTAATACTTTAATTTCTCCAACACATACTAAATTTCTAGCTTATCAAAAATACATATCTTAAAAACAAGATATAAAAGATATAATTAAATTGACTACCATTAACACTCAATACTGGGATTTGTTGATGTACTGTATCAGTGGTAAGAATGGAATAACGATGTTACCCAACCCTCCCCGGCTGTTGTTGATATTTTAATTCTGGACTTTACCAATAAGTGAACTAACAAACTGAATGTCTCCTAAGTTGAGATGAATACAAACATGTTTTCCTTTAAGATAAGTTTGAAGTTGTATTGATTGATTGATTAAACCTCGACAGGAAACATAATCTACGAAGTTAAAATGTCTTTGTTATATTGATTGATTAACCGCGACAGGAAACATAATCTACGAAGTTAAAATTTCTTTGTTATATATTTTGATTAACCGCGACAGGAAACATAATCTACGAAGTTAAAATTTCTTTGTTATATTGATTGATTAACCGCGACAGGCAACATAATCTACGAAGCTAAAATTTCTTTGTTATATTGATTGATTAACCGCGACAGGAAACATAATCTACGAAGCTAAAATGTCTTTGTTATATTGATTGATTAATCGACAGGAAACATAATCTACGAAGTTAAAATGTCTTTGTTATATTGATTGATTAACCGACAGGAAACATAATCTACGAAGTTAAAATGTCTTTGTTATATTGATTGATTAACCGACAGGAAACATAATCTACGAAGTTAAAATGTCTTTGTTATATTGATTGATTAACCGACAGGAAACATAATCTACGAAGTTAAAATGTCTTTGTTATATTGATTGATTAACCGACAGGAAACATAATCTACGAAGTTAAAATGTCTTTGTTATATTAATTGATTAACCGACAGGAAACATAATCTACGACGCTAAAATGTCTTTGTTATATTAATTGATTCACCGCGACAGGAAACGTAATCTACGACGCTAAAATGTCTTTGAACCTGAGCGGTGTCGTTTGGGGACTACATTGTACACGCAGCCAATGAGTGACCAACAGAGGTTCTTTCAGTCATTTTGCTCAAGGGGGTGGGGGAGGATGGGGCTTTTGACACTTCCGGGTGGTTTAAGTATACCTTTTGTAAAATTAAAACGTGATTTAAGAGAGGAAGTCCGGGTAGGGAGGGGGAGGGGGGCACTCATCTCAGGAAAGATCCCTTTGGTTGGTTGGTCAAGCTGTCCTATCGGCAAGCATTAATCGATGGCGTCGTATCTTTGACTCAAACATCTGGCTTGAATTGATGGTACAGAAAATGTAGCCCCAATTCGTTCGTATTTAAAACTTTCTGAATAAGTTTGTTGTTTTTTAATATGGTAATTAAATCGAAACTATTAAATGTATATTATGTATTGGGGTAAACTTTGGTGCTGAAATTAGACCATCCGATTGTTTAATTGTTTTGACCATACATGACTGTACGAAGGAGGTAAAGGAAATTACTCATTCATTACTTTCTCGTATATACGAAGTATAGAGAAAGTCCTTGTAATCGTGCAAAAAAAAAAAATCGAGATTTTTACAAATCTCGACGTTTTACACCTCGCGGAAACGGAAAAACGGTAATTTTGCAATCTTGTCCGTATGTCTGTGTGTCTGTGTGTGTGTGTGTGTCTGTCTGTGTGTAAACACGATAACTTGAGTACCGTTATAGCTAGGTTGATGAAATTTCATATATAAGTATTTTATCAAAATCGTAGATCCGTATCAACTTTTGAGCGATTTCCAATAACTGGAAGTGGTACTTTTTTCTACTTTGAATTTTAAAAAGCCTATAACTTGAGTACTATTTCAGATAGATAAATGAAATTTCACATGTTAGTGAAAGATCTAATTCTCTACCTTCTATCAAATTTTGAGTAATTTCCGTTGACAGGAAGTACTTTTTAAGCTATTTCCGATTTCTCCAAAAACGCATGTAAATTTAAAAAAGTACTAATAATATTGCACACTATTATGCACATTTTGTTTTGGCGTTCGCTTGGTGCGCAATTCTTTTTTCTACGAGATTCTATTCTATTTTTAAAAGTTTAAGTAATTAAAAATCATGTCTATATTACGAGTTATATAAGAATATTCGAGAAAGTTTACGGGAGATCACTCCCGGTTTATTTTAGTATTGAGGGAAAGGAACATTACTCATTCATTTTAGTATTTACATAATTGAGAGCATGCGCAACCAGATGTTTATTCGCGAGGAATTAATTACAATGAACACTTGAGAATAGGACAGGAATTCTGTTTTACTAATGAGATTCGGACATATAAAACAGAGGGAGTGGCTACCTCTTGATAGCTACCTCAATACTTGCTACCTCGTGTTGTTTACATTACATATAACATGGCTATCTCAATACTTGCTACCTAGTGTTCTTTACTTTACATATAGCATGGCTACCTTAATACTTGCAACTTCGTGTTTTTTTAATTACATATAACATGGCTACCTCAAAAACATGCTACCTCTTGTTGTTTTCATTACATATAACATGGCTACCTGTTCATACAAAATGGCTACTTCATAAAACGCATTGAGTGATTCAGCACTTGTTATGGCTGTATCTACACTAGCCCCATCTCACCACATGTGGAGAGTCTACAACCACATTACAGGCTGTATCGAGAGTGTATCACCACATGTGTAAGTGTAGAACCACATTAGAGTCTGTATCACCATATGTGTAGAGTGTAGAACCAATTGTGGGATACTGCATCACCGCAAATCGTGACTGTATCACCAGATGTGGAGAGTGTATCACCGCAAATCGTGGACTGTATCACCACATGTGGAGAGTGTATCACCTTATGTGGAGAGTGTATCACCACTTGTGGATACCGTATCATCACCAAGCCCACTTCACTCTCAAGTGCAATGTTTATGCAAAAGTAATCGATTTGTTCTAGTCGATAGCTGGTTTCAACAATGAGTTTTTTAAAATGTATCTGGTTTTGTTTCAAAACTACGATCGATAAGCAAGTTTGATTCGATTATTTCCAAGTGTAATGAAAACAGCTACGATTACTAAGGGGCTTAACTGAGGGTAGGACCTTGCATCTAGAGTTCAGAGACTTGACTTGAAATCAAATCTTCCATACACGAGGTTTGCATGACTCATGAGTGTAAATGTGTTTTCACGTGGTTATTAGTTAGCTTATCGGTGCAGTGGTTTTAATGATCACGTGATAGGTGTCTCACGTGATGCGATGGATTGCACAAACGGCTTAAGTGTGTTGATACGTAAGTGTGAGTACAAACTGTTACTATTTATATGCAGGTTTATATGTTTCTAGGCAGGGGTGGACTGGTGTTCGCCTAGCTAGGGAGAGGTGAGGTCAAGTTCGGAGAAAAATCGTGACCTGGTTAATTGACGACTTCTTACCTAAATCAACTACCTGTGGCCTAAATGGATGACCTCTAACCTAAATGGATGACCTCTAACCTAATGGACGACCTCTATCCTAATGAACGACCTCTAACCTAAATAGACGACCTCTAACCTAAATAGACGACCTCTAACTTAAATGGACAACCTCTAACTTAAATAGACGACCTCTAACGTAATGGACGGTCTCTAATCTAAATGAACGACCTCTAACCTAAATGGACGACCTCTAACCTAAATAGGCGACCTCTAACCTAAATGGACGACCTCTAACCTAAATAGGCGACCTCTAACCTAAATGGACGACCTCTAACCTAAATAGACGACCTCTAACCTAAATGGACGACCTCTAACCTAAAAGGAGGATCTCTAACCTAAATGGAGGACCCTCTAACCTAAATAGACGACCTCTAACCTAAATAGAGACCCCCACCGGAGAGATGCCCACCACCCCCTACATGACGAAATAGAAAAAAATAGATATTAAATATATTTTTTAACCAGCGTCCGCAGACATTCAAGCATCCACTCGAAGAAAACTTGGCGATAGAATCAATGGATTTACATAGAAGGGGAGACCGTGGTCGAATGATAGAGCGTTTGAAAGCTAGCCCGTAGGTCTCGAGTTCGCACTTGAGACTAATGGGTACCTGAATCACGAGAGGAAACAAATGCGGCAGGGCATATTGCTAACTCACTATCTCTTCAATTAATATATGATATTTTTTCAATTTTCATTCCCTTTGTCAAATCGGACAATTGTATTTCAACGAATTTTTCTAGATATACGGCATCTAATTCAGTGTTCTATTTTTTTTAAAAGAACAAATGCAGATTAAATTCCATGTGTAAGGTAAGGCAAACACTGAGACCAGTGTTTTCTTCAGACTTTTTTTCTCCGGGGGGGGGGGGGCACTTGAATTTTCGGGGGTGGGCGGGTAAACTTTCTTCGGGGGGGGGGGGGGCGGGACACTGTTAAAAGTATATATTTTCTATATAAATTATAAATTTCATTTTGTT